>NC_043753.1:21420077-21682577 GCF_902148845.1 Salarias fasciatus | reverse complement strand
AAACATGTGGCAAAAGTTTTAGTGAACAGAGTCATTCATTGCGACACATGAAAATTCACACAGGTGAGAAGCCTCATTCTTGTGAAACATGTGGCAAAAGTTTCAGTCGACAGAGTTCTTTGTTGCGACACATGAGCAGTCACACAGGTGAGAAGCCTTATTCTTGTGAAACGTGGCAACAGTTTCAGTCGACAGAGTCATTTGTTGCGACACATGAGCAGTCACACAGGTGAGAAGCCTCATTCTTGTGGAACATGTGGCAAATTTTTCAGTCGACAGACTCATTTGTTGCGACACATGAGCAGTTACACAGGTGAGAAGCCTCATTTTTGTGAAACGTGGCAAAAGTTTCAGTCGACAGAGTCATTTGCTCCGACACATGAGTACTCACACTGGTGAGAAGCCTCATTCTTGTGAATTATGTGTAAAAAGATTTATTTATTGTAATTCATTGCTGCAGCACCAGAATACTCACAAATAGATGAAATCATGAAAGACTGTGAGAGATGTCATTCACAAAGTCCAGATTGAACCCAAAATCACAAGAAATCATCCAGTTTCAAGGAAACATCACTGATTTAGAAACTGTTTAGACTGTGCTTCAGGAAAATTCAAGTTTATGGTCTTTCACAATAAAAGTGAACTTTCAAGAAATGGAAATAAAATGCTGTTGTGAATCCAGTGGGTTTTATTCTTTGCCATTTCTTTTCTAGTTTACAACACTGAGTTGTTATTTAACTTTTCACTCTCAAAAGCTTCATGCAACACATAACTGCTGACATACAATATTGTGAAGAAATCCTCATATGTTGGGAATGTGATAATTACAAAAAACACATCTCACCTCGATTTTTGATTTTCTTGACTTACAAGCTAAAATTACAACAGAATGATTGAAAAGCAGTGTTGGACAAGCTACTTGGAAAGTGTAGTGAGCTGAGGTATGAGCTACTCTGACACGAAATGAAGATTAACCACATCAAAAGATGGCCGCCAAGGTAGCACACAGTCTGACAGGTGCTGTGTTTTCTTATTTTTCCACCAAAATCCACCAGTAATCAAACATCAACTTGGTGGATGCTGGTCATCTTTTCCTTTTGTCCGTTCGTTTTGTCTATGAGGGGTAAATTCACGTCTACACTCTCTAACCAGGTTTGTCCACTCGCACAAAGACAACACCTTGTGTACAGAACACAATTGGACAATGGACACGCGAAGTTGCCTCAAAAACCAACAAAGACTAAATCCACAAGCGCTTCTATGGATATGCTACATCTGGCTTTTATAGTACTGCTTGCAGGAGATGTGGAAGTTAGAGATGCGCGGACTGCGGTTGCACCCGCGGAGATGGGGCGGATGACTTGTCGAAAAATTAAGATTTTAATTACATTCGGGCGGGTTGCAGTTGAAGCACTCAAATAAAAAAAAGCAACATTTCAATAGCCAAAACACTATTCTGCGGATGGCGGGCGGGTTCGGTTTTGAAAATTGACCAAAAAATCTTTGGTGCGGGCGGATAGCGGGCAGATGGAGATTTTAAGAAGCGGTTGCGGATGGAAAAAGGAGCCATCCGCGCATCTCTAGTGGAAGTTAACCCAGGACCCGAGACACATCTGATGGGACCAAACGCGCAGCAGCTTGCCAGGATGCAGCTAACACAGCCAGATCACTCCCCAGCCGGATTATCCTCAACGCCCTCGCAATGGACGCTACCTAGACCACCGGTACCGGATTTGTTAAACATGCTACGGTTCGCCCAGGTGCTGCACAGCGGGCATGCCCTATTACAACCAGCGGCGTTTTTTTTTTTTTTCAACTTACTCGGGCTGCTGCACAGAGCCGGGCCAAGCTGGAGATGGACTGCGGGACTTTCTGGACTTTACCCTTGGAGATATTGTGGAGTTGATCCTGCACATATCCATCAGAACATTGGGTGGATTCCCGCGGAGCCAGTGTGGGGAGCTTGTCCGTGGCCAGTGGTGACCGGTGCAGTGAGCGCTCGCGTGGGGGGAGCTGCGCCAGGATGGCTGCCTCCGGTGAAGGTGGATTTCCGTGAGAGGGGCTGCCCCGGGAGACATGTGCCGCAAGCTTTGCCAGCATCGGGGAGCAGCTACCACCTTGTTCCCGTCTGTCACCCGGCGGGTATACGCTCTGTGGAGACCGCTCCGGAAGGCACTCCTGATGTGACATCGAACTCCAGGAGGAACAGTAACGAGCAGGAGCGTTCTAACACAGGCGCAAACTCTCAACATCAACAGGACTCCAAATTAACTATGTTCTGAAACCCAGTTTTCACAAAACTTAGATGTGTAAAAAAAATTTTCAACTCTTAATCGTGCTCGGACTGTCTGGGATCCTAGTTACAAACGCAGTGGTCTACTTGGGGGTCATAAATGGCATGACTACAAAACGTGAACAATTGGAAAATTTATTATGTAATTCTAATATAGATTTTTTTGGTTTATCTGAAACAAAGCTTTGTAGTAGATCACCAGATCTACATTACCAGGTTTTAATGTTTTTAGAAATGACAGGGATAAAAAGAAAGAAAATGGAAGGGGTGGAGGAGTTTTATTGTATATTAACGATGAACTTAAGTGTAGTCAAATCGAATGGCCAAACAGGATCGAGCTAGAATGTGTTGGAGTTGATATTTCTCTCTCTGCTAAAATGTCACTGATTGTTATTTGTCTGTATCGTCCACTTAAATATTCTAAAACAGAATTTTGCGATCAATTTAAAAATCTTCTTGATATGTGGAACCATTAAAAGGAAATTATTTTGCTTGGGGACTTCAACATAAATTGGAACGACAAGTCAGATCGAAAAAGTCTAAAATCTATAACTGATAAATTTAATTTCACTCAGTCTGTGAAGTCAGATGGCAGGGAAGTGGTGAAACAACAGCCGGCGACCACTGTTACATCTACAGTGGCCCGGAGAAGCGGACGGGCCTCTATGGCGTGGCCCTTGCCTTCCCAAATGCCCTCCGTAAATCTCTCATCAGCTGGACACCCGTGAGCGACAGATTGCTATCTGCTCGCTTTCTCCATCGACATGGCATGATGACGGTCATCGTCGCTTATGCCCCCACAGATGTCGCTGATGAGGACGAGAAGGATGTGTTCTACGACCAACTGTACCAGGCTGCCAGCAAAGCACCACCCCACGACATCACCATCGTACTGACGGTTGCCAATGCCACTCTTGCCAGCAGCGATCGGTCACCTGGCTCACCTGTCGGCACCATCTTTGCCGACAGAGCAACCAACGACAATGGAAACCGCCTTCTCCTGTTCTGCCACCATTACAGCCTCTGTGTTGCTGATACCTGGTTCCCCCGGAAACTAATCCACCAGTGGACATGGTACAGCCCAGACGGCAGAACCAGGAAAGTGCTGGACCACATCCTGATCTCTCGACGTTGGAAATCGTTTGTCACCAACTGCCGGGTGTACCGTGGAGCCGAGCTAGGTAACACAGATCACCGTCTCCTGGTGGCTCAGCTTAAGTTGAAGCTTCGAGCCAACCAGTATACCAAGACTCAACCCCGCCTCAATTCCTCACTCCTCAGAGCCCCCAATATCGCCACAGACTTCAGTGATTCCATCCGCTGTACCTTCGATGCCCTGGCTTTGGACCAGAAGAGTGATTGGCAGACCTTTAAGGAAAGTGTGCTCCAGTCAGCTCAGAAAGTACTTAGGTGCTCACGACCACCACCCAAAAAGCCGTGGATTTCGGAGAAGACACTCAACATCATTGAACAGCGGCGTGAGGCGCGACTCCGAGGCGACCTGACGGAGTATCGCCGACTGAACTACGTGCGAAATGTGGCTATAGCAGAGGACAGGGAGCGGTTCTGGCAAGCCGAGGCCATACATCTAGAGTCCGCAGCCAACAACAACAACATGAGCTGCGCATACAATTTACTTCGTCAAGCTCGCAATGGCCCCCGCATCAAGTCAGCCCTGGTGAAAGACTCTGACGGCAACATCATAACAACAGAGACAAATAGCCTACAACGCTGGAAAGAGCACTTTTCAGCCTCTTACTGCACCGCAACACCACCCTTGCTCCTTCCATCATACCAGCTGCCACAGACACAGCCCCCAACCGCGCCTGTAACATGGACCCCATAACATCCGCGGAGGTCAGAGCCGCCCTGAAAAAACTGAACAACAGGAAAGCCCCCGGCATTTGCTCCATAACCCCCGAGATGTTAAAGTCGGGCGGGGATGGCACTGTCGAGTGGCTGACCCACATCTTTAACAAGGCGTGGGTAACGGAGCGGCTCCCCAGCGACTGGACCAGAGGGATCATCCTGCCCTTCTGGAAGCGCAAAGGTGACAGGCTTGTCTGTGGGAACCATAGAGGCATTACACTACTCTCCATCCCCGGCAAGCTCTTTACTAAGATCTTGCTGACACGTGCTCTCCCAGCCCTTAGAAGTAGCCGCCGTCCCCAGCAGGCTGGCTTTATGCCCAACCGCTCCACATCAGATCACATCTCTGCCGTCCGTCTTCTGACAGAGAAGGTCTTTGAATTCCGGCGAGACCACCATCTTTACGTAGGATTCCTAGACCTCAAGGCTGCATTCGATACAGTCCACCACTCATCATTGTGGAGTATCCTACAAACCCTTGGCGCACCCCCGAAGATCATCACTCTCTTCAAGCTGCTCTACAGCAACGCACAGAGCCGTGTCCGTGTCAACGGCCGTGACTCCGACTGGTTTTCCATCTCCAGTGGTGTCCGCCAGGGCTGTGGAGCTGCTCCAGACCTGTTTAATTGCATCATCGACCACCTGATGCGCAGGGTCTGTGAGCGAGTACCCGGAGTGTCCTTTGGCAACTACCAACTGACTGATCTGGAGTACGCCGACGACACCATCCTGCTCAGCACCTCCTACAGTCAGCTGAGGGACTCTCTGAGTGTATACAGTGAAGAGGCAGAAAAGCTTGGTCTCCATGTGAGCTGGACTAAGACAAAGTTCATGCATGTCGGTGAGGGACCAGACCCACCTCCTATCCTGCTTGGTAACGGCTCCGTTGAGCATGTGAAGAACTTTGTGTACCTGGGATCCACAGTGACAGATAACGGGGATCTTAAACCAGAGATTCTCCGCAGGAGAGCCCTGGCAGCCTCTGCCCTGCAGTCTCTCTGGAAACCACTCTGGCGACATCAAGCCATCTCACGCAAGACGAAGCTCCAAATCTACAACACCGCCGTACTCTCCATTCTGTTATATGGCTCTGAAACATGGCCCGTAAATAAGACCCTGCCACAAGAATAGATGGCTTTGACAGCAGGGCTCTCAGAACCATCGACAACATTAGGTGGCCACAGCGAATATCCAACAAAGCGTTTAGAGCCCGCACAAACCAGCCCAGAGCCTCCTGCCTGGCTGCACAACGCCGCATCCGCTGGTTCGGCCATGTTCTCCGTCTCCCCCTTGACCACCCGACAAAAGCCATCCTGAAGTTTGATCCAAAGGCCGCAGGCTGGAGACGACCACGAGGCAAACCCCACACTCGATGGCTTGACATTATTGCGGACGACCTCCGACAACATGGAGTAACCGTGAAGGACGCAGACCTGCTGGCACAAGATCGCCTGTACTGGAAAAACCTGGTTTCTCTGGTCGGCTCTACGCAACGGGACGGGACACCAGCCCAACGCAGGAGCACTAAGTAAATAAGTAAGCAGTTAATTAATGACTCAACTAGAATTACAAATCATTCAGCAACAAAAATTGACCTGCTCTTTACAAACAAACCTGAGCGTATTACTAAAACTTACAATCTGCTAACTGGTTTTTCAGACCACAATGTGATAATGTGTAAAAGAAAATTAACAAAAACACGTTTTGGCTTTTCTCTTTCTAACAACAAGGGGAAAATAAAAATCACGATGATTCCAAAAAAATCAACATTAATATTTGGGGGAAACATTAAATTATCTAAATTGGGAAAATCTTAGGTCATGTGATGACATGGAAACATCACATCACATCACAAGCTGCCATCACAGTGCTCATGGAAAAAGTCAGTGGCAGCTTGGAAACAACAAATTATGTAGGTGCAGTTTTCTTTAATTTGAAAAAAGTGTTTGATGTTGTGAATGTGAATCATAGTATACTGTTGTCAAAATTACAAAAGTTAAATTTTTCTGAGTCTGCTTTAAAATGGATGGCTTCATATTTATCAAATAGAAAACAGGCTATACAGTTGTAAATGGGAAGAAATCTACTTATTTGGATTGTCCACTAGGGGTCCCACAGGGTTCCATTCTCGGCCCTATTTTGTTCTCACTTTTTATTAATGATCTGCCAGATGTCTGTAAGGGGGTGGACATACAACTATATGCTGATGACGCAGTGATCTATACAAGTGCAAAAAACATCTGGAGTAGCAGCTCAAGTCTTAACATCACCTTAGTCACTATCAAAAGTTGGCTCACTAGCTCTTGTCTTCAGTTAAATACACAAAAATCTATGTTTTTTTCCAATAGAGACACCAACATTGCCCGTTCTAATGTGTATTTTGGAGATCAAGAGCTGCAATTAGTCAATGAATTCAAATATTTAGGAGTCATGATTGATTCTACTCTCTCCTTTAAAAATCATATTAAAATGATATCGAGAATCATTAAATACAACGTGGCAAAATTTTATCAAATAAGGCGATCTATGACTGATCAAGCTGCTATGATGTTTTTGCACCGTATGATCTTTTCTCACATAGGTTATTACATAACCATCTGGTCGATGACAGAAGTAACAATCTTAAAACCTACTGAGAGGCTTTACAAAAAAGCTCGAAAAATACTAGGCAAAAAACCACTTAACTATCACCATTGTAGAATTACATCAAAGTATAATTTGTTAGGTTTTGAAAACTTTATACAATTTAAAAATCTATGTCTAATTTATAAGACTTAGTTCCACCACCACTTAAAACCTTCATAAAATGCAGAACTGCTTCAATCACCACCAGGTCCGTAAGCAGAGGAGACTGTGAGTGTAAGGGGCTGAAAATGTACTCAAATGAAGAAAACAAAAACGTTTTGATACAAAACAAACACAAGTTACAGGTTTATTAAGTTTAAATATTAAACAGAGAGTGTTATGGTTTTCTATGTTTTAATGTAAAACAGTCATCCCCCCCCCCCCCCCCGAAAAAGTAACGGAGCAACACAAAAACAGAATCCACAGATCAGAGGCGCTGTTCTACCATGTCCAACAACGTATGATAATTAACCACATTGCTAAAAAGCACAAATAATGAAAGAAAAAAAAAAAGATAAAATAACCAGCTCTCACCTTTAGCAGAGCTGGAGTCTCCTCTTTTTTTGAAGACGGGCCTGTAAACACCCCCCACTGTGGGAGTCATGAGAAACACAAACATGGAGAACCATAGGGTTGTCCGAGTTGGAGGCAGACTTATAACTCCGCCCCACGGCTGCGCCGTCTGCTTCGTCTAGCTCCGTCTACCTCTGGCTTTGCCATCGTGAACGCACCTGATGTCTACTGCTTCTCAGCAGCAGCGCACATAAGCTACGTCACACCGTGGCTTGATGCGGAATGGTCTGTGGGGAGTGTGTCGCGTGTCAATCAGAACGGTCGTCCAATCATCTTCTTCTTTGGTTCGAACGGTCATCCAATCGCCAGCTACTGATTGTTTTGAAGGTCCCGCCTCTGAAATCAAATCGGAAGAGCGGCTACCCAGATGGATTTGTGAAATATTTCCGTGGCGGACAAATGAAACTGTCCATCTGGCGTGTCAGGTTAGTAATGACTGCCACTAATCCAGTAGATGGCGCTTGAGGGCTTCTGTGGGTCATCCGAGGGCAGCCGTTGTGTCAGAATAAAATGGCGCTGGTCTCATGAAGATGTGTTTTCCTCATGTGCTCTTCATTGATCCACAGGTATGTTAAAAACTGTCAAAAAATTCTGTTAAACTTTCACATATATCTATAAATGCGGACATTGTTAATGTAGTGTATTGTTGTTGTCCGGTTTCTTATGATAAAGCTGTATATAGTAATGAATGGTTCCAGGTGATAGTCCGCTCCATGTCACAACGTATTGTATCACACAACGTGACCGTTACTGACACAACTGATGTAATGAAACATTTTTTTGTGGTTTGTGTCTATAAAACACAGTTTATTGTGTACATGATGCACTGTAAGTTAGATTGTTTTATTTACCAGAGTTAACGTATAACTTTGACACCAGTTTATGTGATGGAATTTTGAAATGTATTTTGCATGTTTTATAAAGAACCAGATCTATTTTGTTATTTTGAAGATCAATTGAATTCATGGATTTCCAGAGAAAGATGTTACTGTATGTCAGAATAAAATGGCGCTGGTCTCATGAAGATGAGTTTTCCTCATTTGCTCTTCATTGATCCACAGACTCACAGATCCACCAGGCTCAGACTTTGGTGTATCTCGTGGACTGGCCCAGAGACCCCGAGCTCTGGCGCCGGTTACATGAGGCCCTCATCAGGAAAACTGTCATTGGCCGGAGTGTGCTGTCTTACAAAGGCAGTGCTCAGTGGAACAACTTGCCAGTAACAGTGAAGGAGGCCACAAGCTTTAAAAGTTTTAAAACTAAGCTAAAAGAATGGCTCAGATCAACACAAATTTGTGAACATGAATAATGAGTAATACAAAATAATATGCATTCTAGAGATATGCGGAATGCAACACAACACTTTAGGGCAATGTACAATAAAAATAAAACAAAGCACTTTAGGGATGTGTGCAATACAATAAAGCACTTTAGGGCAACGTGCAATGCAACAGAGCACTTTAAAGAGAAGTAATTTTAGTGAATATACTGTGTTATGATTTTTAAAGATTGGAATAACTGTAACTTGTAACTCTAATTTTATTTATTGTAACTATGATGAATTTATTGGTTTTGCAATCTTTGTTCAGGTCCTCTCATCCGGGTTTCTTGTTGTGAATTGTCTCTGTGTGATGTCCTTGTTTTTGTCTATTTCTATGATTGTTTATTGTCGCGTATTGTGACCCCTGTATTCTGCCCTGTTACTGATTCCCTGTCGTTTTTTTTTTTGTTTGTTTTGTTTACGTGACATTTGTTTACGTCACATTCACCTGCCTAGGGACTAGGGATGGAAATTAGCCCATGGCTACATTCCGGCATATTTACACGTTGTTCATTAATATGCACTGTCCCTATCAAATAAACAAATAAATAAATAAATAAATAAAATAAAGCTGTTACTCTCAGAAGTGTAGCAAGCTAACCAACAGCATAATGAAAATCACTAGTGACACTACATACAAACTTTTAAAACTGAATCATTTTCGTGTCAAGTTAGTGTTATTTTACTGATCAATATAACCCCAAAAGCAGGGGACTCCTGTACTTAAGGAAGACCTTCCTCATTGTCGGCAGGTTTTGGAACGCTTTGCAAGATTGATTTCAGCTAATTGCAAGTAGCTGTCGACTTCTTTCAGAACTGTTCTTCAGTGTGATAGGGAGTATCCAGTTAGTTGGTGTCATCAGCTGGGTTGTCACACTCTTTCTGCGTGGGATCGTCGGATTGTGTTTCACACAGTTGTACTTCTGCTTTCAGGATTGCCACAACAGCAGCCTTCTTTTCACCAGGTGTCATGTGGGGATTATTTAGAAACACTGTTTATCAGTTCATGTCACTTTAAATGCTTTACGGTCTATTCCCCAAAGAGGACTGTAGGGGGAGCTCTCACACAGGAAGTGTAATTTGAGTGGAGTTAGTGGAGTCCAATGACGTATAGAATTACTAGACCGCTCGCTGCTCGGCGGACAGCAGCAGCGCCATGGCAAATCGGCGCTGACTTCCGGTAGGGGCAAGAAGCAGTGGGGCGCTGTGTAATCCAGTGTAAATACACAGACTTCAAGGCCTGCTGGTCATCACTGATGGGACAATATGTGTTATGTTATGGCTTTTACTGTTAGCAGACAGTGAAATCTCTGTCCTCGGCACGCTGTCATGGCATGTCATGGTTGTTTAGGTCTCACAGACAAGAAAAAACAAAGCATGTTTTTAGTTGACAGATGCTGAGTTTCAGTCTCAATAACTCTTACACAAAACGTCAGTAAATTACAAAGGGCGCCTCCATCCCATCGTTGTGAGGTGGACTACATGCTACAAGCTCATTTTTATTAAAAGAATCTGTCTAACAAGCATCAGAAACAATAATAATTTCTACAAGCAGCCGGTCCTGCTGTGGGGTTAAGGGACCGTCTACAATTTACAAGACGCTGCAACAGTGAAGATAAACACCAAAAAAAAAAAAAAAAAACAAACACAAAAAAAAGAAAACGTAATACCACCAGTGGGATTCACTGCAGTGTCACCATAATCACCACAACCTTCATTTGTCTCCTATCAGATTTATTGGATATGGCCTTTGTCTTCACTGTTCCAGCGTCCTGTAAATTCTAGATGGTCCCTTAACCGCTGATCGAAATCAATGTTTCTGCCAAAACAGAAATAATGCCAAATAAGAAAGTGTTTTTAACAATTTTTCTCCAATTCAAATGATTCAGTTGGACTTTCACAGCTGCTCAGACCCACATACCTTGGAATGGTTGCTCTTTTCCTCCCACAAAAATGGCGATAAAAAGTTTCTGGAGGAGCAATTCTTGCAGTCAGAACATGCACAGTATTTATGTAATATATTTATGTAATAATGCTTTAATGCTCAATAAGAACTGAACTGAACTGAATACCTTAACATACACAGAGGTTTCTCAGAATAAAATGTAAGAGATAAAGTAGTGTAATAAAAAATCAAGTCAATTTAAGCAGTGGGGGTCCATTGAATACAATGGAAACTCATTTCTAGAATAATTACAACAGATTGAGTGAAACAGCCAAAGGAAGACAAGAAATGGAAAAAATGAAAGCATGAAACACAGTAATTGCAATAAAAATTAAAAGTTTATTCACAGTAAATTAAAAAATGGACACAATTACATATTAATTGCACATTCCGTAGTCGCAGGACACACTTGTCTTTGTGACTTCTGTTTCAGAGGAGATCAATTAAAAAAAAAAAAAAAAAAAAACTCCTGGGTCTCCTGGCCTGGTGTTCACAATGTATCTCAAGCATTGTGACTTGATTCCAACACAGAAGTTTACTGTACCTTGGTAAATCACGAAACACAAAGTCACATACCGTGCTGGCGTCCCACTCAGAATCCGCTTTTTGCCCCTACCGGAAGTCAGCTGCGATTTGCCGTCTCTCAGGGGGCAGTGAGCGGTCTAGTAATTCTATACGTCATTGGTGGAGTCTGTCTGGAAAGTGCCTGTTCTTGGTTCTGTTTGAAAATAAAGACGTTTTGTGGGAAAAGGATTACCACTCGTCATTCTACACCAGGGATGTCCATCAGTATGAACCCAGGGTAGGTTGCAGAGGCTGTGAGCAACCTGACATCTTTAAAAATGTATCCAAACCTCAATGCATTCATCTGCATCTCCGCCAGTCCTGCAATAATCCCAATGTTTTAATTCATATTAACTATTAAACATCACGAAAGAATGGGGAAAAAAAACAAAAGTTTCCGCTGACTCCGTGCCTTCAGAGACAGAGCGGACATATAAACTTTTCTTAATAAAAACTCAACGTGTTTTTATTCTGATTTAAACTATCAAATCTGTGGACAAAAAGAATGATTTAAGATATTTGGTGATTTAAAAAAGTAGCCTTTTTTTTGTCACGGACTGCTAATAACTTTATTCTACTGCTCCACTCGGGAGTCAAAAGTAAAAAAACAAACAAAAAAACCCCACAAAGATTAATAAGCTGAATTATTATCAAATGTGGAGGGTAAATTTTAAGAAAATGATCTGAAACTGTTTCCCTCTTCTGTACTGGAACATTTAAATTTTCTGACAAGGTGCTAACCCAACAAGACAAAAGAAGAAGAAATGGGAGGAAGCTGGAGTCAATGTATGTGACAGAACTGTGCAAAATTGCTTAAAGGAAATGGGATTTTCATGCAGGATAGCTAAAAGGAAACCATAATTGATGCTTAAACAGAAAAGAACAAGACTGCAATGGGCTAAGGAGAGGCAATCATGGATTGTGGATGACTGGATGAAGGTTATCTTCAGTGATGAGTCACAAAACTGCATTGGACAAGGTGATGATGCTGGAACATTTGTTTGGTGCGGTTCCAGTGAGATTTACAAAAAGAACTGCCTAAAGAAAACATCAAAATTCCCACAGTCCTTGATGATATGGGGCTGCATGTCATGCAAAGGCACTGGGGAGATGGCTGTGGTTAAATCTTCAATAAATGCACAAGTTTACATTGACATTTTGGACAGCTTTCTTTTCCCTTCATTTGAAAAAAATGTTTGGGGATGATGAAATCATTTTCCAAGATGACATCGCATCATGCCACAGAGCAAAAACTGTGAAAGCATTCCTTGGAGAAAGATGCATCCAGTCAATGTCATGACAAATAGCCCAGATCTCAACCCAACTGAAAACCTGTGGTGGAAATTGAAAAAAAAAAAAAGGTCCACAGCAAGGCTCTGACCTGCAAAGATGATCTGGCAACTGCAATCAAAGAGAATTGGCACCAGATTGATGAAGAATACTGTTTGTCCTTCATTAAGTCCACGCCCTAGAGACTGCAAGCTGCCATAAAAGCCAGAGGTGATGCAACTAAATACTAGTGGTGTGTTTTGATGTGTTTTGATTGTTTTTTTCTTTGTCTGTTTTTCATGATTACATATTTTTTTTCCTCAGAATGGAGTGATTCCATATTTACCTCCGCCAAGGAAGTTATGTAGGTTATGTAATCACGTTGCTTTGTTGGTTTGTTGGTTGGTTGGTTGGTTGGTTTGTTGGCAACATTACGGAAAACGTTATGGACGGATTGCAATGAAACTTTGTGGAAAGGTGGGTCTTGGGCTAACTTAGAATCCATTAAATTTTGGTGATGATCTGGATCACTGTCTGGATCCAGGAATTTTTTTAAACAATTCTTTATCATTGAGAGATAGGGCAGTCCATGACATAGTTGGGCAGGCCTGCCGACAGGGGGCCTGTGCGGCATGCGCGTGCCGCACGCCACAGCGCTCCACAGCACTCCACAGCGCTCTGGTCCGATCACACCCCCGATCACAATGTTGTTTTATTATATATGGTGTTCTTATTGTTGTTGGTGACTGATTTGACCTGTGGTCTGCGCTCTCTGAGTGCCAAATTCTAATTTTTTCCCTGTGCTTGGTCTATAAAAGTGAAATTTACTGACCAGAACAATGTTTTTTCTTCATTTCTTTTAGTGTTTCTAAATGCCAAGGAGTTGCACTTTTGAAAAACTTCATTATTCATGCTTTTTGTCTGAGTTTGTTCTACAGAATAAAATGTCTGAGTGAGTGCTCGTCCAAGACTGGCGATTCCATACTTTTTGCTAGGGCTTGTAGTAGTTTATAGCAGTTTGTAGATGTGCAGATGGTTTTAATGAGACAGATGTTGCATCCGAGGCTTTCCTGTTCATGGTATTTGTCGTGTTGAAACTCAGGATGAATCTAAATAAAATATAATATAATAATTAATATAGACACAGCAATATTGTGATGATTAAAAGATAATAATAGCAGTAATAATCATTTAGTGATTATAAAATTAAAATACAATAACACTATTATAATATATATAATCTATAACAATGCAATATCATAATGATGATGATCAGAATCATACAATCATAATATCAATAACAATCAAGTACAATATACATCTTTAAACCACTTCTCTCAATAAAAACCTCAATCAGCCTGAACAGTTTATGACTTCATTTCGTTCAGTTTTTCTGTGTTTCCTCCATGTCTGATGTTTACAATAAACTAGAATAAAAGTTGAAAACTGATCGATTTATGATCACTTCTATGGTGAAACATATCATTCCTCAATGTGCTGTTTAAGTGAGGTCCACCACACCGGCAAGATGGCCGCCACGCAGCCACGTCGGCTCCAATTCACAGCAGTGTGAATGAGGCGTCTACGTACATGACTTCTGTGCCAACCATAATGCCGACATTGAATTCCGCACCAGCAGCCTCTCACTTATCTTGGCAGCCCTCGCGCCACTGTGGCTCCACAGGCTCAGACTGGCAGAGCCACACACTGTGGCACTCAGCGAGTGCAAGCATAGCCATAAGAACAACATTTTTACATCCATGAAACAAATATCACAAAAATGATAAGACAACAATGAGACATCCCTCACTACCCACCAATAAATTTGGAAATTTCTTCCAGCTTCAACCCTCTTTCCCAAAAGAGCTTCCTCCAAAACAAGAAAAAATAGCATCCTCCCATTCCTCTGAACAAATGACCAATATCGCTTCACCCAACATCATAAACAACACATCATATTTCATCGATTTCTCAAATCCAACTTGTTCTGCAGCTGAATTTGTCAAAATCAACTTTGAAATACCGTATTGGCCCGAATATAAGACGACTCCGATTATAACACGACCCCTATTTTTCAAAGATCATTTTGTGAAAAAAAAAAAATGCTGAAGACAATAAGGTCACTCATTAAACAACTTTTATTATAAAATTATTATAAACCCAAAAACTCACCACTGAGATAATATTTCACGAGATATAAAATGAAAAAAATATTACTGTATTGAGTAAAAAAAATATTCTCTTTCTCAAAATAAGAAACAATGAGCAACAAATAAGAAGCCTCAAGGGGTCCAAACTGCATAAATGATGTAAATAACTTTCCAGTGCCTTCAGCTGAATTAGGCTCTGGTGGTGGACATTCCGTCTTTCCGTTTTTCAGAGACGTATTCACTCACCCTTCTATCAGTCTCTCTGAAGCGTCTCTCTCGGGACCACGGAAAGCTTTTCTCATAGCGTTAGCATCTGTAGGCGTTTTTTCTGTGCTCTCCAATAAGAACGAGGCTCTGCTCCACCAGACCTCCTGGCGGCTTGGCAGTGGTTTGATGACTCTGCTGCGTTGATCACCATCAGTTTAAAGTTGGTATCATAACTTCTCCTCTGTTGTTTGCTCAGTTGTCCAGCGTTCAGCCCCTTTGTTCCAGATGATCCGCCATTTTTCATCAGATCATTTGATCTCATTTCATCGCTCCACTCGCTCTCTGGTCAGTGATACTTTGGCTCCATCTAGCGGCGCGGATGCGTATTGACCATCTACCGTAAGTCCGCGATTATAACACGACCCCACTTTTGAGGATGTAATTTCTGGGAAAAAACATCGTCTTATATTCAGGCCAATACGGTAATAAAAATGCAGATTCTTTGTCTCGCCAGCATCCCACTGAACCATCGGCCTTGGAGGCCATGATCCCGGGTACACCACTGCCTGAGCCTCTACAGCAAGCTTTGAGGGGAGAGTCTGCTGCAGCCATGCAGGCTGCGGTTGTAACCCTGCCTCACCATGCAACATCTGACATTCAGGCCCTCCAGCAAGCTGACCCTGTTCTCCAGGAAGTTCTAGTGTTCGGGAGATGGAAGCAGCGACCAAATGCTCAGGAGCGGAAGCAACTATCCTCTCCTGTTCTGGCATTGGTTCGCCAGTGGGACCGGTTGATTGAGAGAGATGGGGTCCTTTACTGGGAAATCTTCCGCTCTGATGGGGCTGAAGGGGTGCTTCAGTTACTGTTGCCTGCTGCTTTAAAGGAAGAGGTACTTACTCAGGTTCATCAGGGGCACGGTCATCAAGGTGTGGAGAGGACTCTGGAGCTATTGCGACAGCGGTGTTATTGGCCGGGGATGTCTTCAGCGGTGGCTCAGTGGTGCCAGGCCTGTGAACGTTGCCAAGTTGCCAAGGATTCCCAACCAGCTCCTCGGGCCTTCATGGGGCATTTGCTGGCATCTCGCCCAAATGAGATTTTGGCCATAGACGACACCGTGTTGGAGCCTAGCCATAATGAACTGGAGAATGTCCTTGTTATGACAGACGTTTTCAGTAAATACACCCTTGCAGTGCCCACCCGGGACTAACGGGCCTCGACTGTGGCCCAGGTTCTGGCGTCTGAATGGTTTTTCAAGTTCGGTGTTCCTGCCCGCATACATTCGGACCAGGGCCGTAACTTTGAAAGCTCTCTGATCCAGTAGCTTTGTAGCCTGTACAGCATTGAGAAATCCCGCACCACACCATACCACCCGGCTGGTAATGGCCAGTGCGAACGTTTTAATCACACTCTCCACAACCTTTTGCGTAGTTGCCAGTGTCTCGAAAAAGAGACTGGCACTCCTGTCTGCCACAAGTGTTATATACTTATAACACGACCCCCCATCAGGCCACTGGAGAATCCCCATTCTATTTGATTTTGGACAAAAGCCGAGGTTACCAGTTGACTTCTTGCTGGGGAGGGTCCCAGACCCTGTTGGTGGTGATGTACATGAATGGATTCAGGAGCACCAAGCCCAGTTGCATGTAGCATTTGAGGGGGCCCGGGAACGATTAAGGGTTGCGGCAGAGCGCAGAAAGAAAAACTATGACCGTCGAGTCCGAGATGTGCCTCTGATGGAGGGCCAGTTGGTGCGGTTATGGGATTTCAGTTCAAGGGGCTGCCATAAGATTCAGGACCTATGGGGCCCTGTGGTGTACAGAGTTGTGAGAGCGCCAACAGGTGGGGGATCGGTGTACACGATTGCCCACGTGGACGATCCCACCAAAGTCCGCCAGGTCAACCGCACCCTGTTGAAGGCTTTGGTTGGGGCGGCTCCTCAGGATGGTGTCCCGGCTGTTGGTTCACCCCCCAATGGCCAGACTTGGTCTGAGGATGAACCTTCATGTGACGGAGATTTGTTTCTTCTTGAGCAGGAGGTCCCCCAAACAAGATCCGCTCAGACAACTGCAGTGACCCAGACAATTCCTCAGTTGTTGCTCCCACCATCATCAGGGCTGGACTCTGCTATGGCAGAGCGTCCACCCCCCCGTTTGCAGGCTGGTCCCTCGGGACCTTCCGATGTCTCCAGTGAGGTAACGGTGCGACGGACGGCAAGGGCAACTGCTGGTCAGCATCCAAATGTCCATCACTTACCACGGTCCGTGCAGGAACCTACCCAAAGAGATGCCGGCCCTTCTTGCTCAGCCTCTAATGCCATGGTCGCTGTTTTTAGGCCATGGGATTAGTGGATCCCTTGAGAGCTGAGGGGTAATCGTCGGGGCGACGATTTCTAAAGGGGGGGCAGACAGTTTGTGGCGAGATGAATCGAATAAAAGGAAGCCAGACAACGCCACAACAGAAAATCTCTTTATTAAATAGTCAAATTTCAAAAACACATTCACTCCTCTTAAAAGAAGGGGAAGAGGGGGAGCCCAATCAGGAGCTGAGGCTTACCGGTGGGACACAGGTAGTAGGGGGAATGAAGGCCTCGGAAGGATCACCCCAGACACACGTGGACACTCTCACTCGCTGAAAATAAAGGTGAACACACTCAAACAAAAAGGGGTGCGCAGCACATCACACGGGAGGGAGACCCACCACCCAGGGACACCGATGCCGCCACCGTCGTGCTCAGCTTCTGAAAGGGAGGGAAAAAGACAAGGGGAGTTAAAAAGGGTTTTTCCCTCACATTCATGCATTCAAAAAAAGAAAATAACTAAACGAGGGGAAGGGCAGCCACAACTCACAAGTAAAATAAATAAATGCAAACCTGTAACTGCCAAACCCAAACAAAACAAAAATAAATGAAAAATAACCAAAAGAATGAAAACAATTAAACAATAACCAATAGAACAACAAAATATACCAACACTCGTCTTCAACAAAATTAATCAAAGTAGAAAGAAAAGATAATAAAGCAAAAAGATCGCTTCCGTCTTCCGCCTGGCGTTCCACAAGCGTTCAAGCTCTGCTCAGGAGGTCAGCCAGTGGATTGGAGTGCAGCGAACTGCAGACGGCTGACTCCACGGAGCACAGGCAGACCAGGCGTGATTACGTGTGCCAACGCTGGTCGTGGCAGCAACCCGGAAGGACAAAACAGCTGGCAGGTTCCACTGCCGATTGATCAGCCACTGCTGGCAGAAAAACATCTAATTGGCACACCCAGTAGGAGAGGTGGGGGGTTGGTGACCTCACGATAGCCACCTAACAGCAACTTAGCCCACAGATGAGGGGGAAAAGCACCCTGAACGCAGCCCAACAGGCAAACACAGCTCGCACGGCTCACACAGCTCACACCAGGAAGTGAGGAAGCCCAGGGGCGGGGTCTACTCCGGACTCAGCGGCAGAGGCTGTGCCAATGAGACTGACCTACTTTTATACACAGCTCCCCCTGCCGGGATTGGTTAATTACTGCCAGCCAGGAGAGGATCTCCTCCTGCTACACTAGGGATGATTTATTGCTGGAGATTCACACTGCGCTCCTTAGGTTGCAGAGAGCTGGTTCAGTCATTTCTTTTTGTTGGGTGCCAGCACACATAGGAATATCAGGTAATGAAATGGCAGATGAAACAGCAAAAAAGGCTCTAAAATTAAAAGATGACAATGTTATTAGAATCCCAATAGGTAAAAGTGAAGCAAAATCAATGATAACAGCAGCGGTACATCGAGCATGGCAAACCATTTGGGACAAGGACAGGAAAGGGAGACATCTGTACAGTATCCAAAGCTCAGTAAGAGTGGAGGATACGAAAGGAAAAGGCAGGAAGGAGGAGGTGGTGTATTCACGGCTAAGATTGGGTCACACAGGGTTGAGCAAAACTTTGTATTTGATAGGTAAAGTGGACTCAGATCAGTGCAATGTGTGTAATGTTCAAGAAAGTGTGGAACATGTACTGATGGTGTGCATAAAGTATGAACCTCAGAGAATAGTTTTGAAGGACAGGCTGTATGAATTAGAAAGGCGATGGAGCCTACAAGGTCTGTTAGGTAGGGGTAATCACAAAGGCGTTAGGGCATTGATGGGGTTTATAAAAGGAACAGGGCTGTTCCACAAGATATAAGGGTCTGGTTTCCTATTTTTTTTTCCCGCGAATACGGTGATTAGAATGTAACCGGAAGTACATCTACCCAGAGATACAGTAGGTGGCGGTATGCACCTAAGTTGTTGGTCGCCACCCGCCATTGTCCCAAGGAAGAAGAAGAAGAAGAAGAAGAAGAAGTCATGGCGGCTGTGTTGCTTTGTCTTTCAGAGGAAAGATTTCATCTCCTGCAGCAACAATGAGTTCAGTTCAGGCTTTGAGAGAGTTTATCAAGCAGCGACTAACTGCTGCTGCTGGAGAAATATTCACCGTGTTTCAACAAACTATCGTCCAGTTCGAGGAGGAGATTTATCGACAGAGAAAACTTCTGGAAATCAACTGGAAATCTCAAATCAACTTCCACAGAACAGGTATTGAAACGTGAGAATGAACACATGAATGTGACTGCTGGAGGATCGTTACATTTATTTTAAAGCATGCAGACAGAAACGAGGCTGCAGCTGCAGTTCTTGTTCACAGTGAAGTAACAGAAACCTTCAGTATTAAACAGCTTCTGTATCAGAAACAGAGGAAACGGTGTTTGAGCTGTTTGCAAGTCGAGGAAGTGATTTATTTACACTCAATCTGAGCTAACACGCGTTTGTGCAGATTTTACGAATCACGTTTATAAAACAGACATTTCAGTCAATCGTTTAGAGTAATGATGCGTTCAAGTGATGCTCGGAACAAAAGTTTGAACCGTATCATATTGGAAACTTCCCACAAAGGTTTCAGAGCTCAGAGAAAGTAATGTTGCATCCAGACAGTTTTCCTATTTATCCTTTCAACCCCACAGGTACTTTCAGTTTTACTGAAATGAGCAGATTTTTTTCTGTTTTTGAATGTTTCTGATTTCAGTGTGTCCTGTTCTGTTTCATCCACCCATCACTGTAAAACCTTCACATCCATCACATCAGTGACTTTTGTCTTGTTTCCCTCCAGAGAGTCCACAGCAACACAATGGTAACCAGCAGACGAGCTCCAACCACTCTGTGAGAGACTTGACCACCCAGAGACTCACTGCTGCTGCTGAGGAAATATTCACCCTGTTTCAACCAACTGTGGTTCAGTACGAGGAGGAGATTGGTCGTCAACGCAGAATGCTGGAAATCAACTGGAATCCTCAAATCAAGTTACACAGAGCAGGTTTGGAAACGTGTGAATGAACACATGAATGTGACTGCTGGAGCTTCTCCGTCATTATGGCGCTGTAGGCCGTAAGATGAACCCTGTTATCGTTTCAGCTCGCTCCGACGTCGGCGAACTACACAATCTTTAGCTCATAAAAAATAAATACTTATGATAAGCTTACAGCAAAAAGTTCGTCGCAAAAAATCCTGCCGATTATTTATTACGAGGCATTTTATACGGAACTAGGTTCTTCAGCGCGTAATGACATTTTGTTCCGCGAGTGGTGGTGCGACTCGTCACGTGATCGTGCTAGACCAATCGCGTAGCTGGATTATGTCAACATTCCGGAAACATGGCGTCGCCCATAGTTTCATTCAGCGTTACCGATATAGAAGAATTCTCCCAAAAGGTGTTCTTACGTGGGTGAAATGGATACTTAACGGTGTTTTGTAGCTACCTAACCGCCTCTAAGAAGAACAATCTCTGTCATCTCAGGCCGGAGAGGGGGGCGATGCTGATTAAGGCTCGTGTTTTTAACACCTTAGCACTTTACTTTCTAATCTATTGTTTCTAATTATTTTTACTTATTTTTATCCTGGAATGCATTTTAAGTGTGAATGTGAGCACAGACTGCCTTTTAAATTTCCCCTTGGGATCAATAAAGTATTTATCTATCAATCTATCTATCTATCTATCAGGCAAATAATGTGCAGTTTTACTATTCATGTCGTTTTGATCAATAAAAGACAATAGTTATGACAGTGACCATTCATTTATGCAGTCGTTCATTTATAATTCATAACTGAAAACAACAGTGATCAACCACAAAATCTGGGTTGAGGCAAGCAAGGTGAAATTTTAATGTTCATGTTAATTTGTTCAATAAAAGGCAATAGTTATGACAATGACCATTCATGTATGCAGTCGTTCATTTATTCATTCATAACTGAAAACAACAGTGATCAAACAAAATCTGCATGAAAAACATGTTAACAATATATAGGTCTAAAATACAATCCTCAGGCACTACACAACATGCTAATCCTCACTGTCTGCATCAGGACAGTTGTCATCTTCCCTCTCCACGATTTCCTTAGTGTTTGTCCAGTTGCAACACCTGCACAGATCTGTGCAACAGAGTCCTGCAGAGACACATGAACATCTGCCTGTCTCACAGGCACTCTCTTTGCAACTGCAGTGTATCACATGCAAAACACTGTGAGGTGCTGGATTCCTTGTTATCCATGTGACTCGTAGGTCTCCATCTTCCAGATGCCAACCGTATCCAGCAGGTGATGGTGCACCTATGTTTTGATTCACACAAGACCTCATGATTGCAGCCTGATAATTTGCCCTTTTGCAGTGCTGATGGAGGGCATCACTTGTAGTCTTCCTGCCTTGACTGTGTATTTTTCCTTCTTACATATAATGCACAGGGCAGGAAGGACGGGCCCAGAGCTTGAGACGGGCAGGCCTGAGCTTGATCGCAGTTTCTGCGTAGGGTTTGTTGGACTCGGTGTCATTCTGCTCGATGTTGATGGGATGGCCTCGCCTATTGAGGAGCTTTCCTTATTATCTCCTCTCTCTCTCTCACGGACGAGACGTCTTTCCGCTTCGGCAATTGCGCTCTTGTCAATAAACCTCCGATAACATGTGGGGTGGAAGGCAGCGTCCTCGGGAATGTTTTCAAACTCCAAATCAAGGCAGTGTTTGTAGTTTTCAGCTACGTTGTGGCACTCACCCCTCAACTCCAGCTACTGTCGTGGGCTGTTCCTATACGTATTCCACCGTGAGACTGTGAAATCCTGCCTTTTCTCTTGCTTCACTGAAGTAATGTGCATATAGCAGCGTTTATGCAACAAAGATTTCAGCTTTTTCTCACTTTCTGGCGAGTTTTCCTCTTCTTCCGTACTACTTGATACAACCATGCTCGCGGCCGTATTGGCTTTGTGTTTACCGAATCCGGCTACGCGATTGGTCTAGCACGATCACGTGACGAGTCGCACCACCGCTCGCTGAACAAAATGTTATTACGCGCTGAAGAACCTAGTTCCGTGTAAAATGCCTCGTAATAAATAATCGGCAGGATTTTTTGCGACGAACTTTTTGCTGTAAGCTTATCAGAAGTATTTATTTTTTATGAGCTAAAGGTTGTGTAGTTTGCCGACGTCGGAGCGGAATTCAATTTCTGAAAGACTTTTCGTGGTTCACCTTGCGGCCTAGCTGTGAGCAGACGTGCTTTATGGAACGATGACTACTTTTCCCCTCACTGGTCTGCCCAGTGAAGTTGTGGAGGTTGATGTTGTTTGAAGAGGCATTTCCTGGCAACATTTAAAAGCAGGATGTCTCATTATCCCTCCACCTCAGGTAGTGTAGTAAACAATTAACAGAATCTTGCAGGTGAGTGAATGCACCGCCTCAAAAAAGTTAATCCAAATAAGTAATCAATCAGCAGCTAAAGATGATCAGTAAGTAACAATGGGACTGTATAGTGTTTTTTAATTTTTGAATGAAAGTTTTCAGATTGACTGCTGGAGTAACAGTGTTTATTTAATTTGGAACTGTAGAGATAATGTTGCTAATCTTTTATCTTCTGCATTTGTTTCCTTGCAGAGCTCCAACAGGACCATGACTGCAGAGAGGAGCAGCTCTTTAAACAGGAAACAAACTACAGTCTAGGACAGGATGAACCAGAACCTCTACAGATAAAAGATGAACCAGAATCTCCGCACATCAAAGAAGAACCAGAACCTGAACAGATTAAAGAAGAAAAAGAAGAACCAGGACTTGGTCAGTTTAAGGAGGAGCAGGAGGAACCAGAATCTTCACAGATTGAGGAAGGCGAGGAACTCAGTACCAGCCAGAAGGGAGAACGATTTATTCTGAAGTTTGAAAGTGAAACCTTTCAGGTTCCTTCTGTTGAGGATCAAAGTGACCTGAGTGAAGCAGAAGTACCAGAGACTGAGCAGTTCCTCTCTCAGGACTCTGAAGTCCACCATGTGAAAAGACACATTGACTCAGAATCAACTGGAAATGCAAAGCTGAAAAAACTCAACATGTTTCATAGAAACAGTGTGAACAACTTTCATGTTTCAGAGAAGCAGGCTGAATGTGAAAAGCTTCTTTTTGAAGAAATGTGTGATAAAACTGACAATAAAAAACATCAATTATGTCAGAAGGTCAGAATGGTCACTGATGAGAAGATACTTTGTGAAACATGTGGCAAAAGTTTCAGTCAACCGAGTCATTTGTTGGTCCACATGAGAAGTCACACAGGTGAGAAGCCTCATTCTTGTGAAACATGTGGCAGAACTTTCAGTCAACCGAGTCATTTGTTGGTTCACAAGAGAATTGACACTGGTGAAAAGCCTCATTCTTGTGAAACATGTGGCAAAAGTTTCAGTCGGCAGAGTCATTTGTTGTTTCACAAGAGAATTCACACTGGTGAGAAGCCTCATTCTTGTGAGACATGTGACAAATGTTTCCGTCGACAGAGTGATTTGTTGCGACACTTGAGAACTCACACAGGTGAGAGGCCGTATTCTTGTGAAAAATGTGACAAAAGTTTCAGTCGACAGAGTCATTTGATGCGACACATGAAAAGTCAGAAACATAGCCATTTCTTCCTATAGGCCAACTAGGCGAATGCCTAGGGCCCCCAGGCTACCAGGGAGCCCCAAAGCTGCATGTTCAACCTCTTCAGAGGATAATTGAAATGTCCTGTTTTTATCTCTTGTGTTGATTACACCTCTAATATGCTTAAAAATAAACATTGGATGTAAATAAAATAAACTGCAATGACAAGCTGTGGCTGGTGCGTTTGTGGTATTATTAGTCTGTTGGACCGCACTGTCACACAGCAAGTGACGTCACATAGCGGCCCACCGACAGGTATGATGGGAATGATTGACAGCTACCCATCATTAGCGAGAGGATTAACAAAAAACTATTTTTTTTTTTTTTTTGGCAAGTTTGTTTGTCCCACATGCCAGCTAGCTAGTGTCGGATAAATGTTAGCTTGCTGCCGGCTGTTATCTTTTTGTCACAAACTCAGCTTTAAAGCTCATGTCCGAAGTTTGAAAGAGAGAGGTTTCTTAATCCAACGTCTCGAGGTTCTGCCCTCCCTCTGCTTTCGCGAGCTACCAAGCCACGCCCCTTTAATCGTGCTTGCGCATTACCTGTGGGATAAAAATGAGAGCCTCCGAGTCCTACAGCATCCTACATGTTTAGTTGTTTACGGTGGATGTTAGCAGACAATGGATCTATCCGAGGTAAGCGTAAAGTCTCTCTGGCTGTGCGCACACGTTGATTGACAGCATGACAAAGTGGAAGCTCAAAATCTATTGGCTGAAGCTGACCGGCACTTTTTCGGATAACATGGGGGTCTATGAGACGATGGCGTAGCTCATAAATAGATTTTTATATTGCTTTATGCTGATATTATATTATAGTATGTAACCACACTGACACATTTAAGCTCTGTTAAAAAAGATGGCCGACATACATTGGAAACGAACGGAAACTCCGGACACGAGCTTGAATGTTTGTCTCATGAAAGTTGGCCTGTCTTGCCATGGGAATGATTGGCTGACTCCGATCCCATAGACCCGTTTATTCAGATTATAAGGAGGGAGGGCACGTTTCTGTAGTAGTCTGCTCTGTCATCGTTCAGTGGAAGTTGTCTCTCACATATTTTACACTTTATGATTAGTTAGAATTAATTTACTAGTTTAGTGTGTATTGTATTTGTCATGCCCTCTGCCTCTCCAGCCATGTGGGGGCGCTCTGGGGCGGTTTTGGTTTTGTTTTCCCATTTTTGCATGCCCTGTCTCACCTGCTTGTCTGTTCCTCATGTTCTCCTGCCTGGTCTCCTACCTCGTTAGTGCCCTAATGTGCTTCTCCCGTGTCTACCTTATTTAAAGCCTGCATCCCTCACTTATCCTTGTCAGTTTGTTGTGGGTTGTCCGTGTGCTCTGTGTCCTTGCCTGCATCTCAGCTCTGCTGGCCCTGCGTTCCTGTTTCCGTGCGTCCTGGAAATAAACAAGCTGAACTCTGCCTGCGTGTGGGTCCTTCCATCCTGCACCTGTGTCAGAACGAACCGACCAACCCTGGACCCAGCGGGCAGTGATTTTTATTTTATTTTTTCTCCTGAAGCAGAGTGCCTCCCGCCTGAGCCTTCACCCCGACAGTGGCGGTGACCCACCCGTCATGTCGCTCCTGGTCGGCTGCAGCACTGCCGTCGGCAGCCCTCTCTACAGTGTGCCCTAGAGCCTCCTGTCTGCAGCTTTCTCTGCAGCATGTCCCAGAGTTTGCCGTCTGCAGCTTTCTCTGCAGCATGTCCCAGAGTTTGCTGTCTGCAGCTTTCTCTGCAGCGTGTCCCAGAGTTTGCTGTCTGCAGCTCTCTCTGCAGCTCGCCTTCGGGTTGCCAGCTCCCGGTGACCAGGTCCCTGCTCCTCCTCTCCGGATAGTCTTGGGGTCCAGCCTTTCAGTTGAGGACCCACTTGAGTTTTGCAACCCCCCTGAGAGACTTGTGTTTTTAGATTCCCCTGAGAGACTTGTGTTTTTGGATTCCCCTGAGAGACTTGTGTTCCTGTTTCTGGTCCCACCTGTTCCTGTCCTGTCCTGGCTGCTGAGGTGCAGCTCCTGTTCCTGTTCTGGCTGCGAGGAGTGCAGCACACCTGTTCCTGTTCTATCTGTTCCCCTCTGAGTCTGGTTTCTGTCCCGTGTCAACGTGCCTCGTTGTGCGCCAGGAGGCGCACATTAAGAGGGGGGTACTGTCACACCCTCTGCCCCTCCAGCCATGTGGGGGCGCTCTGGGCTGCATGCCCCATCTCTCCTGCTTGTCTGTTCCTCATGTTCTCCTGCCTGGTATCCTACCTCGTTAGTGCCCTAATGTGCCTCACCTGTGTCTACATTATTTAAAGCCTGAATCCCTCACTTGTCCTGGTCGGTTCGTTGTGGGTTGTCCGTGTGCTCTGTGTCCCTGCCTGCATCTCGGCTCTGCTTGCCCTGCGTTCCTGTTTCCCTGCGTCCTGGAAATAAACAAACTGAACTCTGCCTGCGCGTGGGTCCTTCCATCCTTCACCCGTGTCAGTATTGGGCTCTAATTAAAACCGTGCTTCTGTTTTGTTTTAATTGAAAGAACTGTTTAAAAGCAATAACAACCAAATGCAAGTAATGTGTTCGATTATTGTTTTTAATGCGATTTATAAGTATTGGGCATTGTTTTATTATGTTAGACTGTTGTGGCAGGGGTTCATTTGTCAGTTTTATTACTTTAGTACAATTTGTAAACTAATGCATAAAACTCTTGAAGTGGCAACTTTGTAACTGGGTACAAACTTTAAAAGGGACACTGTACCTCACAATGTTTAATATAAAATGGATTCATTTTAATTTTCTGTATTGCAACAACACTGTAATAATAAAATAGAGTATGCACTCACGATCTTTTTTTGCTTGATAACCTAATGAGCTTTGTCTTTGCAGGAGCAATTCTAAAATATTTTGGAGCTCCAGACATCAAGCTGAGGGATTGTCCTGAACATCCTGACCAGGAAGCCCCAGGGCCATCAGGTGTCTCAGGACCTCCTTCTGTCCAGAAGCTCCAGAACAATCACTTGCCGCAGAACCTCTTTCTGCCCAGGAAGCATCGACTGCACATTTAAATGGTCAGCTGCCCTTTCTTGGCTCAACCCGTAGATCCAGCTGACTGGCCCATCAGTTTTCTCTGATTCATTCAGAACTGATATAGTAGGCAGAGGCCATTTCAGATCAGTTCTGTTTTTACGTTCTCCCAGAAAAGAAATGGCAGAAGTTTTCACCATCATTATTTTCAAAGAACATTACTGAATGGGAAAAAGATAAGCGGACTTGGCTTATCTACTCAAAGAAAAACAATGCTTCTTTACTGCTTTTGTTGTAAATTATTTGCGAAGAAGAACACCAATTAGTGACAGAGCGACTGACAGACTGGAAAAACTTAGGTGCACTTTTGAACAGTCACGAAAGCAGCCGAGAAGAGGAACTGGCTTTGCTTCAGCTCAGGCCTCTGCTAAAGACGTGTGAGGAAATGAATGTGGAGGCTGTACTCAAAGAGGAAAAGACTAAGAACACAAAAAAGGCACTTTTGCCTATGAAGCCCCAGAAGAGCCTGTTGCAGATGCCATGAAGAGGCTAGAAGCAACATTCTTAATGTTGTTGTTGACACAGCCATTCAATCCTTAAAGGATAGGTTTGAAAACACTAGGTGAGGTGAGAGCCAGATTTGGAGGGCTGCTCAATTTCCAAAAACTGGATGATCAGGAATTGTGCAACCAGTGTGACAACCTCTGCAGGACATTAAGCACTGGACTGAAAAGTGAGATTGATGGAAAGGAGCTGGCTGTGGAGGTCAAACTTGGCAAGCTTGCCTTTCTGATGACATGACTGCTCTTGAGCTCCTCACTTTCATTCACAAAAAAACATTGGAGGAGCTGTATCCCAATCTGTGGGTTGCCCTGAAAATTGCCTGCAGTCTGCCTGTGACTGTAGCCTCAGCAGAGAGGAGCTTCTCAAAGCTGAAGCTCATCAAGACCTACGTAAGATCAAAGATGGGACAGGATCGCCTCACTGGTCTTCCAATACTCAGCATCAACCACGAGATGGGCAAGCAGCTGTCATATGAGGACTTTGCAAGTAGAAAAGCGAGGAAGCAGACATTTTGAATGCAATACACTGTGACTGTTACTGTGAATAGTGTGTTATTAGCTGTTATACTGAGCGTGAGACTGTAGTGTTAAAGTGACACTAAGGAACTTTTCAACCTTAATAACACATTTTAATATCTTTTGTGATGATACATCGACTTACAACTAGTTGAATGACCCCTCTGTCACGGGCTGAGGGCGTCAGTATTGCTTTCACTTGGACTAAGCAGCTGTGAGGAGGGTGGTAGGAACCCTGCACACTAAAAACCTCCAAATGTGCGGACTGCTTTACAGCATGCGTCACATCATGATATAACATTGTTTAGCCACCATTAGATTCATGACCTCGTCGCTATCCGTCCTTCACACAGCCACTGGAAACAAATGTAGGCGAGTTCAGTCTGACAGCATGCCACCGGGAGCAGCATTTTACGACGTCACGCGGTAGTCCTCATGGGAACTGTAGTATTCGTTCAAGCAAAACACTACCGCTTTTATCCACTGGCGCCGCCAAAATCAACGAAAACTGAAAGTTCCTTAGTGTTGCTTTAAGTCTTATTTTAAGCGGTTTGTTTTGATTGTTGCACTTTCAAGTACATGTTGATTTGTTATGTTTTCTAATTTAAAGTAAATGTTTTTTATAAATACTCAATCTGTTTTATTTATTGACATATACTGGAGGATGGTTTTCTTTGTATTATAGTTTTATCGGTTTAAGTTGCCTGAGTGGCTCAACCTTAAAGGTGCTGTAGGCAGGATTTTGCTAATCAATGCTAATTTTTCTGTGTTTTCTTTGGATTAAATGTTAGAGTATCCCATTGATAATCCTTTAGGGGTGTAGCATAATTGCACTACCGAGAGGGCGCAGCGTTTCCATCTGTCTCTGTTCTGAGCTGAAAAGGAATCTTGACAGCTCCAGGTACCTTTGACCAATCAGAAGAGCCCCTGAGGCTCTAAGCGTGATTAGTCGAGGGGCATTCGTCACACGTTCTTGTGGGAGGGGCTTAACTTGCGTAAGGGCGTGATTTCAGAGAAAACAGGACAGGATTGGCTGTGCTGGTTTTCAAATCGCCATCTTAGATGGGTCAAATCGCCATCTTGCTTAGGTAACCCTAAGGGGAAAACGCCGCAGACTACTACAACAGAAGGGATGGCATTCTATTGTCCTGCAGACTGTTGTGGACCACAACTTCTGGTAAGCAAAACGTCTTGCATCAATCAAATTACTGATAAAGAATGTTGTTACGATTGTGTGTGTGTGTTTGTGTGTGGTGTGTGTGTGTGTGTGTGTGTGTGTGTGTGTGTTCTTGTATTTCTATCCTTGTCGGGGCAAATGTCCCCACAAGGATAGCAAAACGTGGAACGACGTGCCTTGTGGGGACCTTTTTCCGGTCCTAAGTAGGAGAAACAGTGTTTTCTTGACCATGTTGTTGTTACTGAAAAAAGTAAAAGTGCAAAAACATTTCTTTAGGGTTAGGCTTTGTTGTGGTGTGGGTTCGGGTTAGGGTAAGGGTCAGGGTTAGGGGCTAGACATGAATGGGAGTCAATGGACGGTCCCCACAAGGATAGAAATACAAGACTGAGCGTGTGTGTGTGTGTGTGTGTGTGTGTGTGTGTGTGCGCGCGCGCACACCCAAAAAAAAATATATATATGTATGTATGTATATATAAGTGTGTGTGTGTGTGTGTGTGTGTGTGGTGTGTGTGTGTGCTTGTGTTTATGTTTGTATTCGAATTTGGGTAAGTGTTGCATCTGATTTGTATTTATGCTTGATGCTTGTCATTGATTTTTTTTTGTCATTTTTTTTTCAGTTTCACAGATGTCTTCATAGGATGGGCCTGGTTCCCATGATGCCCGAGTGCTTGCCAATTCCCGACTTTTCATCACTGCTGAGAGGCAGCAAAAACGGCTTACCTTTTCCCCAGAGAGGTAAGTGGGTGTTTACTGATGCTCTGCCCCCAAACTCTGGAACTCTCTCCCACCTGACCTCCGCACACATTGTCTCTCTACCCTCAGTTCAAATACGACTCACAAAACTCATCTGTTTCAGCCTATCATTTGTAATCTCACTCTTTCGTTTAATCACTGTGTTCTGTTTTCTGTTGTTTTTATTTGTAATGTGTTTTAATCTTTTGTAAAGCGTCCTTGGGTGCCAAAAAGGCGCTATGAAATAAATGTATCATTATTATTTTTATTATTATTACTGTACCTGTCAGAGAGCAATGCTTCTTCCTTCACTAATGTTATATTAAACCTGACCATTCCAATGTTGTGCACTATTATTGCAGAAATCGATGGTGGTGGATGGGGTGGAGATCCCTGTGCATCTCATCGGAGATGCTGCCTACCCCCTGCAGAATTGGCTGATGAAAGGATTCACGCAGCATCACCGGCTCTCTCAAGAACAGCAGATACACGCACTCTCTAAGCTCAGCCAGGATGGTCGCGGAGAACGTTTGGGCGACTGAAGGGACGCTGGAGATGCCTGATGAAGAGGAACGACATTGACATTACTGCCGTGCCCACTGGTAGCAGCCTGCTGCATATTGCATAACATCTGTGAAATACAAAAAGACTATTTGTGCCAACCTGTCACTGGTGTGATGGTGGGAGAGAGGCCAAACACTGCCCAGCTCATCTGGAGAACAACAGCAGCAAATTTCACACATGCTATCAGACTCATGCTTGATGATTTGATGTCATGTTATAGTCACGACGACGGCCTTCCTAAGTGACGTGTGTCCTATGTTGTTGCAGCGGTATAGACACATGAAGTCATGATGTGATGTGTCATTACATATAACACTGAATGTCCACAGAATAGACAGACATTTACGTTATCAGTGCACCTCTACAACGCCAGGGCCCAGTATTTCAAACATAACCCACCAGGATTCATCCTGGTGGATTGGATTAAACCCAGATCTGATCCACAATTGGGTATTTCAAACAGCATTTATTCTTGATAATTTAAACCCAGATTTGGAAATTCAATACCGCCTTTAATCCAGATTTGAGCCTGTGTTGGGTATTTCAAAACTTCAGTCCCTAGTCTGGATCAGTGTTATCCTGAAAAACAGCATTAAATTAATCCCACCTCAGGGTAGGATCAGGGTGTAATCCCATGTATTAGTTCCACATATCACATATTCCACTCGATAGAAAGCTTTCACTTGCATTTTTTTGATTTTTTTTTTTTAGATTTAGATTTTTTGGTCAAGAGCACAACGAACAAAAAAATTAATAATACCAAGCAAGACATGTATGTATATACAAATACACACACAAATACATACACATATATACACACATACACTATATACATACAGGGGTGGAAAGTAACTAATTACATTACTCGCGTTCCTGTAATTGAGTAGCTTTTTTGTGTACTTATACTTTTTCAAGTACTTTTTAAGAAGTGTAATTTTACTTTTACTTAAGTACAGTTTCTTTTATGTACTCCAGTACATTTGAAATCACAAACGCTACTGAGTTAAAAAAAAAAGAAAAAGAAAAAAAAGGCTGAAACAGAGAAGAGAAAACGCGTTCTGGTAATGAATCACGGGAAGGAGAGTTAATTGGTGCGAGCAGAGAGACTGACAACGGGGCAAGTCTCACACATGATGGCGAACATGGAGGAGGCAGGCGCAAGCATGTTGAAGTAAGTCATGTTTCTCGTTTCCTTTCCACAGTTAAACTGACACCGAACAGGCTAACTATATCCAAAAATAATGGATAGCATTGCTAATATATTGGCAACTAGCTAACTAATGCTGTTATTCGGCTGGCTAATCATGCCCGCAAGTTAGTGCCAGTCTGACGTGACGTGATTACAGGTATAGCATACATCCAGCAGCTGCTTTCTCCACCTGTGGTCTGTGCAGTCCAGGCATGATTCGGCAGCTTTTTAACTCTTTTACTGCTTTTGGTATGTTCCTGACAAATGCAAATTGCAAGCTAGTTATTTAGTATCTGTCTTAACCTAGTAATCCTGCATCTGAGAAAACATTGCAATTCATGATACAATCTTTTCACAAACGGACACTTTCTTCCCTCCGTTTTCCAAATAACTTTGCTCACACACCAGCACGAGTGTCCATGGAGGCAGAAAGCCAGTCTCCATTGTTCTCTGCTTACATGCAAACGCCAAACCGTAGTTTTTTTAAAGCCTCCACTTTCATGTCATGTCAGAGTGGAAGCCCTAAATCTTTTCCATTAGCATCCTCAAAACGAATTAACAAATTATAATTAAGTTATATCTGTTCTTTTATTAGATCATTATGTGGACCAACCAAGAGATATTGTATGAATACATTTATCATTTAGATCACAGTTTCTCTTGTTTATTATTGTATACGTTCATTATTGTACTTGATATGTTTTTGTGACCAAATTTGGAATTCTGATGCACAAATGCATTGGGTGTAGAAAACATATCTGAGTATAATAAATAAAATGCTGAGTATTTAATAAAGGTAGTGTTTTACATAGTAATGAAAATATTTGTATATTTATGTTCTCAGAGGAGACATCCATCAAAGCTGAAGGCCTTTGGTGACTGTGTGGCAACACGGAAACAAACACTGGAGCCTCCAGAAATGCTGCCCAAACAACCTGAACTGGATGACATGATGGCAGGTGTAGGCAGACGTGTGCCACTGGCAAAAGTGGACAAAGTTGTCATGAGCTTCATTTGTGTTGGGCTCATCCACCTTCAGTGGTAGAGCAAGTATATATTCAGACAGTTCATGTATATAATTGAATTTGCCTCACTACCTTTAAATAAAACAGTTTAATTGATATTGTGGCGAGATGAATCAAGTAAAAGGAAGCCAGACAACGCCACCTTGGGACTTGCACCCAAGGAAATAACTAAAAAGTAATGATTGGTGAGGACACTCAGGTTCGTGGCTTTAAGAAGCAGGAGACGTGGGTTCTGGCCAACAGAAAATCTTTATTAAATAGTAAACTTCAAAAACACATTCACTCTCTTTAAAAGAAGGGAAGAGGGGGAGCCCAAACAGGAGCTGAGGCTTACCGGTGGGACGGGTAGAAGAGGGAATGAAGGCCTCGGAAGGATCACCCCAGACACACGTGGACACTCTCACTCGCTGAAAATAAAGGTGAACACACTCAAACAAAAGCGGTGCGCAGCACATCACAGGGAGGGAGACCCACCACCAGGGACACCGATGCCGCCACCGTCGTGCTCAGCTTCTGAAAGCGGGAAAAGACAAGGGGAGTTTAAAAAGGGTTCTTCCCTCACATTCAAGCATTCAAGAAAAAGAAAATAACTAAAACACGAGGGGAAGGGCAGCCACAACTCACAAGTAAAATGAATAAATGCAAACCTGTAACTGCCAACCCAAACAAAACAAAGGTAAATGGAAAATAACAAAGAATGAACACACAATTAAAGAAACAATAACCAAAAGAACAACAAAATATACCAACACTGGTCTTCAACAAATTAATTACAGCAGAAAGAAAAATAAACCAAAAAGATTGCTTCCGTCTTCCGCCTGGCGTTCCACGAGCGTTCAAGCTCTGTTCAGGAGGTCAGCCAGTAGATTGGAGTGCAGGCGGCCGACTCCACGGAGCAGAGGCAGACCAGGCGTGATTACGTGTGCCAACGCTGGTCGTGGCAGCAACCCGGCAGGACAAAACAGCTGGTAGGTTCCACTGCAGCTTAACTGGCCGCTCCTAATAGATAATAGAAAGGGCAGTCATACCTCTGCACATACCTTCATGCACCTATGGGGGTATTTGAACTGCCTACCTGGCCAAAAGCATCCAAACTGATCACCCAGTAGGAGAGGTGGGGAGTCTGTGGCTTCACAACAGCCACCTAAACACAAACTGCTGATTACTACCAGCTGATCATGAATGGGGTGCGCCTCCAGGAGGACAGCTATACTCACTCCTCTAGCAGCAAGTTGACACCCAGATTCAGGGGGAAATGATCCCAGACGCAGCCCAGCAGGCAAACACAGCTCGCACGGCTCACACAGCTCACACCAGGAAGCGAGGAAGCCCAGGGGCGGGGTCTACTCTAGAACCAGCAGCAGAGGCTGCACCAGTGAGAATGGCCCTCTTTTATACACAGCTCCCCCTGGCGGGATTGGTTATTATTACAAGCCAGGAGAGGGCCTCCTCCTGCTACAGTCTGCCCCCTCTTTAGAAATCGTCGCCCCGACGATTACCCCTTAGCTCTAGGGACCAGCTAATCCCATGGCCTAAAAACAGTGACCATGGCATTAGAGGCTGAGCGAGAAGGGCCTGCATCCCGTTGGGTAGGTTCCTGCACGGACCGTGGCAAGTGATGGACATTTGGATGCTGACCAGCAGTTGCCCTTGCCGTCCGTCGCACTGTTACCTCGCTGGAGACATCGATTGTCTTGAGGGACCGGCCGGCAAACGGGAGGGTGGACACTCGCCATAGCAGAATCCAGCCCTGATGATGGTGAGAGCAACAACTGAGGAGTTGTCTGGGTTACTGCGTTGTCTGAGCGGATCTTGTTCGGGGGACCTCCTGCTCAAGAAGAAACAAATCTCCGTCACATGAAGGTTCATCCTCAGACCCAGTCTGGCCATCGGGGGGTGAACCAACAGCCGGGGCACCATCTTGAGGAGCCGCCCCGACCACAGCCTTCAACAGGGTGCGGTTGACCTGGCGGACTTTGGTGGGATCATCCACAGGGGCAATGGTGTACACCGATCCCCCACCTGTTGGTGCTCTCACGACTCTGTACACCACAGGGCCCCATAGGTCTTGAATCTTATGGCGCCCCTCGAACTGAAATCCCGTAACCGCACCAACTGGCCCTCCATCAGAGGCACATCTCGGACACGACAGTCGTAGTTTCTCTTTCTGCGCTCCGCCGCAACCCTTAATCGTTCCCGGGCCCCCTCAAATGCTACATGCAACCGGGCCTGGTGCTCCTGAATCCATTCATGTACATCACCACCAACAGGGTCTGGGACCCTCCCCAGCAAGAAGTCAACTGGTAACCTCGGCTCTTGTCCAAACATCAAATAGAATGGGGATTCACCAGTGGCCTGATGGGGGGTCGTGTTATAAGAATATCACTTGTGGCAGACAGGAGTGCCAGTCTCTTTTCGGGACACTGGCAACGTACGCAAAAGGTTGTGGAGAGTGCGATTAAAACGTTCGCACTGGCCATTACCAGCTGGGTGGTACGGTGTGGTGCGGGATTTCTCAATGCTGTACAGGCTACAAAGTTGCTGGATCAGGAGCTTTCAAAGTTACGGCCCTGGTCCGAATGTATGCGGGCAGGAACACCAAACTTGAAAAACCATTCAGACGCCAGAATCTGGGCCACAGTCGAGGCCCGTTGGTCCCGAGTGGGCACTGCAAGGGTGTATTTACTGAAAACGTCTGTCATAACGAGGACATTCTCCAGTCCATTATGGCTAGGCTCCAACACAGTGTAGTCTATGGCCAAAATCTCATTTGGGCGAGACGCCAGCAAATGCCCCATGAAGGCCCGAGCAGCTGGTTGGGAATCCTTGGCAACTTGACAACGTTCACAGGCCTGGCACCACTGAGCCACCGCTGAAGACATCCCCGGCCAATAACACCGCTGTCGCAATAGCTCCAGAGTCCTCTCCACACCTTGATGACCGTGCCCCTGATGAACCTGAGTAAGTACCTCTTCCCTTAAAGCAGCAGGCAACAGTAACTGAAGCACTGCTTCAGCCCCATCAGGGCGGAAGATCTCCCGGTAAAGGACCCCGTCTCTCTCAACCAACCGGTCCCACTGGCGAACCAATGCCAGAACAGGCGAAGATAGTTGCTTCCGCTCCTGAGCATTTGGTCGCTGCTTACGTCTCCAGAACACAAAAAATTCCTGGAGAACAGGGTCAGCTTGCTGGAGGGCCTGAATGTCAGATGTTGCATGGTGAGGCAGGGCTACAACCGCAGCCTGCATGGCTGCAGCAGACTCACCCCTCAAAGCTTGCTGTAGAGGCTCAGGCAGTGGTGTACCCGGGATCATGGCCTCCAAGGCCTGTGGTTCAGTTGGGTGCTGGCGAGACAAAGAATCTGCATTTTTATTACTTCTCCCAGATCGGTACTTTATCTCAAAGTCAAATGAGGCCAGCTGAGCAGCCCAACGCTGCTCAGTGGCACCAAGCTTAGCCGAGGACAGATGACTGAGGGATTGTTATCTGTGTACACAATGCATTTGTGACCTAGCAGATACTCCCTAAACTTTTCAGTCATTGCCCACTTGAGCGCCAGGAACTCCAGTTTCATTGAGCTATAGTTCGACATGTTGCGCTCAGTGGGCTTCAGGCCTCGGCTGGCAAAAGCTATTGGCCGAACCTTCCCATTCTGCTCCTGCGAGAGCACAGCTCCAAGGCCACCAAAGCTGGCATCCACTTCCAGGATGAACGGCAAAGAAAAGTCGGCATATGCCAGCACGGGTGCAGAAGTTAGCTTAGCCTTTAGTGCCTCAAAGCTTCGATGACATTCGTCTGACCATTTCTCAGGAACCTGCTCAGTCGGCTTACCTTTCTTGCCCCCCAATTCAGCAACCAGCCGGTGCAGGGGTGCCGCCAACTTTGCGAAACCCTCAACAAAGCGGCGATAATAGCTGGCAAAACCAAGGAACGACCGCAGCTCTGAAATATTTGTAGGAGGCGGCCACTTAGCAACAACCTCCACCTTGCTGGGATCTGTAGACACCCCCTTATCAGAGACTATGTGGCCCAAATACAGCACCTCCCGCTGGAAAAACGCACATTTGTTTAATTTGCCTTGAGGCCTTGCTGTTGAAGTCGCCCAAGCACCACCTCCAGCCGCTGCAGATGTTGGTCAACGGTAGAGGAGAAAACCACAATGTCATCAAGGTAAGAAGCAATGGACTGCTGGTCTCCAAACAGCCGCTGCATCAGTCGTTGGAATGTGCTGGGAGCATTACACAGTCCAAAGGGCATGCGGTTCCATTCAAACAGACCAAAAGGAGTGCAGAATGCCGTCTTGGGCCGATCGGCCTCCGAAACTGGGACCTGGTTGTACCCACTGGCCAAATCTAGAGTCGAAAACCAGCGGGCACCTGTTAGAGCATCCAACGACTCCTCGATGCGTGGAAGGGGAAAAGCATCTTTTCTTGTCTTGCTGTTCAACTGCCTGTAATCAACGCACATACGCAGACTGCCGTCCTTCTTCTTAACCAACACGATTGGGGAACCGTAAGGGCTGCTGCTTTCTCTGATCACCTGTGTCTGAAGCAGCTGGTTAATATGTTCTTTAACCACCCGTACTCCGATGGTGGGATGCGCCTGTAACGCTGTCTGACCGGGACATCATCCACCAGAGGAATGTCATGGGTTATCAGGTCAGTGCAGCCCAGGTCACCATCGTGGGTAGAAAAGACAGACTCGTATCTCTGAAGAAGAGACTTCACCTTGTCTTGCTCGACTGTGGGGAGTGCGGATAAGTCCAGGGAATCTATTTGTTCCCTATTGAAGGAGGGACTGTCTGGGATGCCACGTGGCTACACCAGATGGGACCTCAGTGATTCCTGCAGGCAAACTGACAACACTGACCTCTTCCAAAGTGCCCACCACAGTGCGTGGGTACAACCGGGTGCCAACAGAACCAACATTTACAACAGGGATGTAGGCCGTGCCCCTTACTACCCTGACCAAAGACGGCGAAACCAGTAATCCAGCAGGTAGGCCAGAGTCCAAGGGCTCAAACAACACACTGTTACCCGAGTAGCGCTCTGAACAGGTTGCCGCAACTATCTTCAATGTGCCACCAGGGATACGACAAGCTTTGGCCTCGAACCTTTACCCTACCAGCGGCATCCCTGTGCACCTGCTCCTTGGCCTGACAACACTTTTGTAATGCCTGCACGACTGGCTCTGGAGCCCAGCTACTGAGGGTAAATCAAAGAAATGGACCCATGATGGCTAAAGAGCTCCTTGTAACACCTGCGAATGATGTTCATCCCCAAGACACCAGGGACCTGAGAGGACTGACCTCCAGGAGGGTCCTTGACCACCAACACCCCACATCGCGACATGAATTTACCACAGAGCTTCACGTCCAGCTCCAGGTAGCCGATATAGGGAATGGCTAACCCATTAGCTGCTCTGAGCTGCAACCAATGGCACGACTGGAGTCTCTCCCGACCCCAGGGCTCAAAATGCTGGAGAAAGAAGCTCTCCGTGACAGTAGAAACCATGGACCCAGTATCAACAAGGCACGGAACCTCAACTTCCCCCATGCACACATTCACCTGTGGACAAGATGACATAAGGTGACAAGTTTCTTCTCCCTCATCAGAAACATTCTGGAGCCAGTGTCCGCCCCGCCCAAACTGTGGCTCTGCAATTCGGCGGGCGCTAGTTTTCCGACTCCTGAGCAGGACGCCTTCTGGCCATTTGAGGTGCAGGAGAAGAGGACCGGGTACGAGGGACACGCACACCATCACAATCACTTGCATAGTGACCCGGCTGCTGGCAGCGTCTGCATATAATGGGACCCCGACGAGGTGGAGGACGATGCGGCTGGGGTTCTGTACTGCAGCAAGGCTTTGAGTGAGGGGTTTAACTGCTCTTGCTGGAGCCTCAACATCTCCCTTATCTCCTGAAGCTGACACTGGGGGCGGGGTAGCTACACCATGAGAATTGCCACGCACCCCATACTGCAGACCAAGCACCGAGGGAACAGAGTGACTTCGACCCCGGCTCCCCCAGGCAAACCCTCACATTCCCAGCGGATCGCCTCCCTCCTCACCTCAAGCAGGGAGGCCGTAGGCTGTCGACGCACCAGCTGTTTTAACTCGCGACGGAGGGCACCGTCCATCACATGTTCCACAAACTGGTCCCGCAGCAGAACCTCAGAATTTGGTACTCCCCCTTCAGGTGCACATGCTTTCACCGACGCCATCAGGCTCATCAAGGCGAGGGAGAACCCCTGGAGCGTTTCCCCCTCCTGTTGCCGCCGTGAGAAAATGCTTCCTGCAGGGCTACATAGGACTCAGAGCAACCATACAGTTCCTGTAAAATAGTGAAAATCTTGTCTGGATCATCCCTCTGCGCTGGGGCGGTACTTTATTTCCTCCCTTGCCTCTCCTTCAAGGTGATCAAATACAAAAAATGCCTGATCGGATGGGGATAAATGGCGTGCCCTCATGCAGGCTTGGACTTCCTCAATCCACTCAGTTAACGCCATTCCTGACCTTCCCCTGAAACTGGGGCATTTTCTGTCTCGAGGTACGAAAACCAATCTTTCTGTGATAGGGGCACTAGAAATGGAGGGGGGAGGAGGTGGTGCCAACCCAGAGTGAGAGGCAGAGCTAGGACCAGGCGCAGCCGCAGCCTGTTCCCGTCGCAACCTCTCATTGTCTGCTCTTAACTGTGAAACCAACTCCCTCAATTCTTGCAGTTCTTCCCCCATAACTACACCCTAACTGACTCACCGGAACCCGGCAGCTGTTTGTCCTTAAAGAAGCGAAAAAAAGAACAGTAAATTCCAAACAAAGATATACACACAGAATATGGAAGATGAAACACCAAAGAGAAAAAAACAAAAAGACCAGAACACACGTCTCTGCTAACCAAAAGCGATCCTGCCGACAACGCCAAGTTTGTGGCGAGATGAATCGGGTGAAAAGAAGCCAGACAACGCCACCTTGGGAATTGCACCCAAGGAAATAACTAAAAGTAATGATTGGTGAGGACACTCAGGTTCGCGGCTTAAGAAGCAGGAGACGTGGGTTCTGGCCAACAGAAAATATCTTTATTAAATATCAAATTTCAAAAAACACATTCACTCTCTTTAAAAGACGGGGAAGAGGGGGAGCCCAAAAGGAGCTGAGGCTTACCGGTGGGACACGGGTAGTAAGGGAATGAAGGCCTCTGAAGGATCACCCCAGACACACGTGGACACTCTCACTCGCTGAAAATAAAGGTGAACACACTCAAACAAAAAGGGGTGCGCAGCACATCACACAGGAGGGAGACCCACCACCCAGGGACACCGATGCCGCCACCGTCGTGCTCAGCTTCTGGAAGGGAGGGAAAAAGACAAGGGGAGTTAAAAAGGGTTTTTCCCTCACATTCATGCATTCAAACAAAAAAGAAAACCTGAATGAACTAAACACAAGTGGGGGGCAGCCACACTCACAAGTAAAATAAATAAATGCAAACCGGTAACTGCCACACCCAACAAAAACAAAGGTAACTGGAAAATAACAAAGAATGAACACAATTAAATAAAGGAACAATAACCAAAAGAACAACAAAATATACCAACACCTAACCCAAATATACTTAATCAAAAGAAAAGATGATAAAGTAAGCAGATCGCTTCTGTGTATTCCTGGCGTCCCACAAGCGTGTAATCAGCTCGGTCAGGAAGCCAGCAGGTCGACAGGGGTGCAGCAACCTGCAGACGGCGGGCTTCCAAGGAGCAGAGGCAGTCCAGGCGTATTTATTCGTGCCAACACTGGACTTCGAAGCCACCCTGAAGGACAAAACAGCTGGCGGGCTCCACGGCAGATTAGCCGCTCCTAATAAGCAATAAAAAGGGCAGTCATACACCTGCACGAACCAGCTAAGAATATGAGGGTGTCTAGACTGCGTACCTGGCAAACAAACATTTAACTGACACGCCCAGTAGGAGAGGTGGGGAGTCTGCAACCTCCCTACAGCCACCTAAACACAAACAGCTGATTACTGCCAGCTGATCATGACAGTAGGGCTGTGCCTCCAGAGGGAGAACTGTACTCACTCATCTAGCAGCAAGTTGACACCCAGATGAAGGGGGAATTGATCCCCAAACGCGGCCCAACAGGTAAGCACGCTCGCACGGCTCACACGGTTCACACCAGAAGTGAGAAAGCCCAGGGGCGGGGTCTACTCCAGACTCAGCGGCAGAGGCTGCACCAGTGAGAATGGCCCTCTTTTATACACAGCTCCCCCTGGCGGGATTGGTTAATTATTACAAGCCAGAGGGCCTCCTCCTGCTACAATAAGGTGGTGATGTGACTCTAGTCTTCAGGTTCACCAGGGAGAACACCGTTATATTGTTACAGATGCTGCTCCAGGAAAAAGCCCCTGGATGGAGTCAGGAGCTCAGTCTGGTTCTGCAGGGTTCTGCTGGAGCGTCCTCAGTGTTGTGGATGAGCTGATGAACATCCTCTCAGTGATCCACTTCCAGACAGGAGCAGGTGGAGGAACCTGGAGTCATCAGCATTTCTCCGTCCTGCTGGAGTCGTTGATGGAGCCACGTCAGAATTCCTCCTCCTGTAGATCCACAGACACATCTTTTGCCAAAACAGAGAGTTTCCCCTCCGTCATACTGCAGGGTGTTTGTGACGCCAAAGGGAGGTTATTGATGTCTATATTGACAACCTGGGATGTGATGAGGCCCTGGTCCTGCTCAGACCCTCCATGAACCAGCTAGTCCTGTCTCCACCAGCTGGGTTTCTGCTGGGTGGAGGTTCAGACTCAGACCTGCAACCAGGAGCCTTTATGACTCCAGACTGACGACCTGCTGGATGGAAGCTTGATCTCAGCAATCAGAAACATAAACACTAAGGACACACAGTGACTACTTACCACAACGTCACAATTTAATCAATTACAGGAAGCCTGTCTGGTGTCATTCAAAGTAAAGAAACAGATCAGATACTTTGGATCAGGCCTTCAGATTATGCCTCTTATATTTATAGCTTGTTTGGTCACATCCAACCCTGAAGAGATCCCAAAGTCTCTGAGGAGGACAAAAAGAAAAGAAAAGAATCACACACTACCAACTCAATAAATTATTCATACGTGCATTAATTCAAAGCACTGTAAAAGAAACCTCCCTCCATCCACGTCTGGCTGCAGATCACCTCTGGACCAGGTTCTGGTTCCTCAGTAGTCCCTTGATTGAAATAGTTCATGGTTTTAGTCTGAAGGCTCAACATTCACCAGTATACCAGTGGAAGACATTTACACACTGAGACTGAACTTTATGGTCAATAGAAACATTCATCTCTCCTTTTAAAGATTAAAGTTAAGTTAAACAGCTTTAAACGTGAACTTTTCCTTCAGCTGAGCAGATTTACTCTGAAACAGATTAAACTGGACCGAGACACTGCTGGATTCACACTAAACGATCTATATCTCATGTTTAACCACAGCAGAGAGTCATCAGCAGCCGACATGCGCAGCTGAGCGCCGGGTCGCCTCATTGAGCCGTCCGTCCCCAGACGTCCGAAAACCGTCGGAAAAACATTTCAAATAAGCTTGATGTGAAAAGATTGACTCCATATCAACATTCTAAATACCTACATTCTCGCCTAAAACACTGTTAAAACTACGTTCTGTTAAACAATAACACTAATATTTCGTAGTTTTTTTACTCACCGCTGTGTTTACTATGGTGCATTCACACCGGACGCGTCGCGGGCGTCGTCGACGCTTGGGACGCCTCGAAGCTGACGCTTGTGACGGTTCAAGCACGACGCTGACACCAGGTGGTCACAAAGCTCACGACGCTTGCGACGCTCTTGACGCGAGTCAGTTTGTTGGCGCGCGGGAGGCTGTGATTTCTGTTTCCAGCAATGGCGGATCGCATCAGGAGAGTGGCTTGGCTTTATTTGTTAAATAAAGCTAGACCGTGTCGTCGTCGGAAAAGTGGCTATTGGCTGCTCTGCTCCTCTCTGCTCTGACTGCAGCGGGGAGCGCTGCTGAGACTGACCGCTTGTGAGCGCTTTGGACGGGGGAGGGGCTCACGCAGCACCCGCTGCTCATTGACGACAGCAACGAGACGTCCTGTCACGTCTCCAGAGCACCGGAGAAGGTTGCTAGATTTGTCGCTAGTTGCTTTTGACAAAAAACGTCGCCAAGAGGCTTTGGAAAGTCACCAGATTTAGCGAGAAAGTCGTCAAGTTAGCAACACTGGCCGGCCCGCATCGGTGCTCGGATCTCTCGTAGTGACGTAGCACCGGAGAGATCGTCTCTGATTGGTTGACGCTCAGCGGCAGCGCGTCGAAAGTTCAGTTTTCCCAACTCTCAAAAAGCGACGCTCACGACGCTCTTGACGCCGGGGACGAAACGCTGGAAAAGCGACGCTCATGACTCCTGATGCGCCGCCCCGCCGCCCGCGCTCCACGACGCTCGTCCACCATAGACTTTGCATAGAAAAGCGCCGCTCACGACGTTGCGACGCGTCCGGTGTGAATGCAGCATTAGACTTCAGACTTCTTCTACTTCCGGTTTCAAGGCAGACCAAAGCAGTGGATTCGACGGGATTCGCGTTAGTCCCGCCCACCGACTTTGACGGGCGAGGTTGACAGATAAAATAAATTCATGATCCACTGCAACACGCGGACCATGAATTCATTAATTAAATAGTGAAATGATAATACATGTTTTTTACTTAAAATGAATTGCAATTTTAATTAATTAATGATACATTTAATGGCATATTTAATTAATTAATGGTGTATTTAATTAATGAATTCCACATTTAATTAATTATTTAATGATGTATTTATTTATTTATTTTGGCCCTTTTAGTCCTCCATAATTTCAAAGTTGACGCTCAATTGACATTAATGTGATGATGAGTGAGCGGCCCTGTACCAAGATGGCCGCCATGTGACGACGTTAGTCCCATTGGGTTACAGCGCGCATGAGCCATGTAGTGTTTCTATATAGATCTATGGTGAGAGATTGAAAGCGGAACCTTTGACACTGTGGCCGCCCCCATGAGCTCTTCGGAAGGACTTCCGGTCCCAGCCCTCAGACGTGGTTTGAGAACGGCACGAGCGCTTCTGTGATTCTTTCTGTCACGCTCTACTTCTGTTTACAGGTCAGTAATCGGTTAAACTTACTTTAAATGCAAGCACTAAGCTTCGTATTGCATCTGTATGTAATGGAAAGCAATTTTGCATTACTTTATTCACGTTTTATCTGACTTTGTTGAAGTTTGTGGAGCCGCGCTGCTCCGGTAGTCTCGTGAGAGTTCGTGGTTGTCTCGCGAGATTTCGTGGTCTTCATGCCAGACATGATTTCTATTAGTAATGGGTTTTTTTTCACTTTTATTTAAAGCTCCAGATTAATACAACGGGGCTCTTAAGTTGAATTGAATTGTTTAATGAACCCTTAATGCTATATAGGTTTAAGAATAGTTTATGATGTTTGAGAATTTAGGGATATTTGTGTTATATGAACATTTGGTTTAAGATTGTTGCATTTATTTATTTATACATACGTTTTCCAACCTGCTAAGTCCAATTTGTATTTGTTTATAAAGCAATTGAAGATACATTCAGTAATAATAAGAGTTTTGAATAACTGTGAAATTATGCAGATGTAAAATGACTTTATTGAAGCTGTTATAGTTGTGTTAACCGCACAGAAAAATTGCACTGAATATGAATCGTATTTATGTTTAATTGTTTTAATAAGGTGTGATATGAGAACGGCACGAGTGCATCTTTGATTCTTTCTCTCACGCTCTACCTCTGTTTCACAGACAAAACATTTCTTTTTGTTCAGGTGGTCACCAAGCCTGGGGCCCGTAACACACAGCAACACGGTGGTAACCAGCGACGAGCTCCAACCACTCTGTGAGAGACTTGACACCCCAGAGACTAACTGCTGCTGCTGAGGAAATATTCACCCTGTTTCAACCAACTGTGGTTCAGTACGAGGAGGAGATTGGTCGTCAACACAGAATGCTGCAAATCAACTGGAATCCTCAAATCAAGTTACACAGAACAGGTTTGGAAACGTGTGAATGAACACATGAATGTGACTGCTGGAGGGTCTATAATATGGCGCTGTGAGCAGACGTGCTTGATGGAACGATGACTACTTTTCCCCTCACTGGTCTGCCCAGTGAAGTTGTGGAGGTTGATGTTGTTTGAAGAGGCATTTCCTGGCAACATTTAAAAGCAGGATGTCTCATTATCCCTCCACCTCAGGTAGTGTAGTAAACAATTAACAGAATGTTGCAGGTGAGTGAATGCACCGCCTCAAAAAAGTTAATCCAAATAAGCAATCAATCAGCAGCTAAAAATGATCAATAAGTAACAATGGGACTGTACTGTGTTTGAATTTTGAATGAAGTTTTCAGAGTGACTGCTGGAGTAACAGTGTTTTTTTAATTTGGAACCGCAGAAATAATGTTGCTAATGTTTTATCTTTTACATTTGTTTCCTTGCAGAGCTCCAACAGGACCATGACTGCAGAGAGGAGCAGCTCTTTAAACAGGAAACGAACTACTGTCCAGAACAGATGAACCAGAACCTCTACAGATCAAAGAAGAAGAAGAAGAACCAGGACTTGGTCAGTTTAAGGAGGAGCAGGAGGAACCAGAATCTTCACGGATTGAGGAACACGAGGAACTCAGTACCAGCCAGAAGGGAGAACGATTTTTTCTGAAGTTTGAAAGTGAAACCTTTCAGGTTCCTTCTGTTGAGGATCAAAGTGACCTGAGTGAAGCAGAAGTACCAGAGACTGAGCAGTTCCTCTCTCAGGACTCTGAAGTCCACCATGTGAAAAGACACATTGACTCAGAATCAACTGGAAATGCAAAGCTGAAAAAACTCAACATGTTTCATAGAAACAGTGTGAACAACTTTCATGTTTCAGAGAAGCAGGCTGAATGTGAAAAGCTTCTTTGTGAAGTAATGTGTGAGAAACTGACCAAAAAACATCAGTTATGTCAGAAGATCAGAATGGTCACTGATGAGAAGATGCTTTGTGGAACATGTGGTAAAAGTTTCAGTCAACGGAGTCATTTGTTGGTCCACATGAGAACTCGCACAGATGAGAAGCCTCATTCTTGTGAAACATGTGGCAAAAGTTTCAGTCGACGGACTTATTTGTTGCGACACATGAAAATTCACACAGATGAGAAGCCTCATTCTTGTGAAACATGTGGCAAAAGTTTCAGTCTACAAAGTCGTTGAAGGTCCACAAAAGAATTCACACATGTGACAAGCCTCATTCTTGTGAAACATGTGGCAAAAGTTTCCATCGCCTGAGTAATTGAAGATCCACATGAGAACTCCACAGGTGAGAAGCCCCTTTCTTGTGAAACATGCGGCAAACGCTTCAGGGCACCGAGTCATTTGTTTATCCACAAGAGAACTCACACAGGTGAGAAACCTTATTCTTGTGAAACATGTGGCAAACGTTGCAGTCAACAGAGTCATTTGAAGGCTCACATGAAAACTCACACTGATGAGTAGCCCCATTCTTGTGAAACATGTGGTTAAAGTTTCACTGTACACAATTGTTTGTTGCGACACAAGAGAACTCGCACAGGTGAGACGCGTCTTTGTTGTGATACGTGGCAAAAGTTTCAAATTACAGTTTGTTGCGACACATGACAACTCACACAGGTGAGAAGCCATATTCTTGTGAAATATGTGGCAAAAGATTTATTTATTGTAATTCATTGCTGCACCACCGGAATACTCACAAATAGATGAAATCATGAAAGACTGTGAGAGATGTCATTCAGAAAGTCCAGCTTGAACCCAAAATCACAAGAAATCATCCAGTTTGAAGGAAACATAACTGATTCAGACACTGTTTAAACTGTGCTTCAGGAAAATTTCAGTTTGTGGTCTGTCACAATAAATGTGAACTTTCAAGAAATGGCAACGCTGATGTGAATCCAGTGAGTTTTATTCTTTTCTGTTTCTTTTTTAGTTGGCATGACTGAGTTATAATTCAACATTTCACTCTAAAAACTTCATACTTCCATGCAACACATGACTGCTGACATACAATATTGTGAAGAAATCCTCATATGTTGGAAATGTCATAACTAGAAAAACCTATCTCAATTTGAATTTTGATTTTCATGACTTACAAGCTGAAATCACAACAAAATTACTGAAAAGCTGTGTTGGGCAAGCTACTTGGAAAGTGTAGTGAGCTGAGCTACGAGTTACTCTGATACTAAATGAAGATTACATACACTGTTCCCCCAGAAGTGTAGCAAGCTAAGCAACAGCATAATGAAAGTCAGTAGTGACACAACATACACACTTTTAAAACTGAAGCATTTTTGTGCCAAGTCACTGTTATTTTAACTGATCAATATAACCCCAACAGATGAGCAGGCAAAAAAGTTCAATTATTATTTGTAGAAACAGTGGCATTCATGGCGTTAACTCATGATACCAAGCCACAACACGAAGAATGATGGGCTGCTCCAAACAGTCACAACATGGTCACAACAGGCATGGCTGTGTATATGGAAACTGCAAGAACTCAAAATGTCACAAAAAACATTTATCCCATGTCAAAATTGCTCATTTCTAGTCAAAAAATATTTTTACAATAAAAGAATAACACTTCAAATTTTCCCTTGAAATAAGAAAAATTCATCAGTGGAGCAAATTTTTTTTTAATTATTTTACAAGCAACAACAACAAAAACTTGCTCCATGGAGGAATTGTTACACTTATTTCAAGTGAAAACTGAAGTATTTTTTTTTTTTTTAAGTTTAAAGACTTTTGTTGTGGCTATAAAGGAGATATTATGATCCAGAACAAGACTGACAATGCCCAAACAATCTGAATAAATCAAAACATTCATATTATTTTGACTTAATGTAGAACAATTCTTTTGCTCTAATCTAATTTTCTAATTATCCATACAACTTCCCACAGTACTGAGCACTCTGCTAACGGCAGTGATAACACTTCCTGACAAGAACCTGACAAATTCGGATGTTGTCCAGATTTTTCCCACGTCGATCTTGGTTAAGCTTTGCTAACCACAAGCGCCTCCATTCCTCTGATAGTTTTTGGCATTCCTCACCCTGGTTTTTTATAACTTTTGGAAGTCTATTCATTCATTCATTCATTCATTCATTCATTCATTCATTTTCTACCGCTTATCGCTTTCGGGGTGGGTGGCTGGAGCCGATCCCGGCTGCTGTGGGCATGTCGCCAGTCTGTCGCAGGGCGACGTCTATATAATTCCAAATGTTTTTCTCTGTCTGACCTATTGGCATAACCAATGACACGGCAATAATTTACCATTTTTCTTGATAACGCTCTGGGTCTTCCTTGGGACTCGTGCTTTGTTGTGATACGGAGTACCTCCAAGATGGCGACTTCCGGGTTGATGACGCGCCTGATGACCCGTCGAGAAAACCCTCTATATCGCTTCACCCAACAACATAAACTACACATCATGTTCTATCAGTATCTCAAATCCAAATTATTCTGGAACTGAATTAGTCAAGATCAACTTTGAAATAGTTTCATCTCTTCGTAGTCCGATCAGGTTCATTAGGCCTTTTTTTTGTATGAATAAGCACAACATCAGCACCCCAGTAAAACCACACATAAAACTGCGGCAGTTACCAGTACATCCCAAGGACAAAATAGAGCCACAACACAATGCAATATCATTTACGAAATACCTTGTTTGTCGTGCAACAAATCCTACGTCGGGGAGACTGGCAGAGCCTTCAACATCAGGACAAAAGAACATCGCACTGAATGCGAAAAAGAAACATCTAAAGCATGCACACGCTCCTCCAAACGCAGACAGAGCAGGAACAGCTAAAGTCTGCCATTTCCGAACACTGCAAGAGGGAAAACCACCTCATGGACTGGGATCATGCCCAGATCATCGGCACGGAAAGCAACAAGTACCACCGCTGGATCAGGGAGGCCATCGAGATCTGGAAACGCGCCCCCCAGACTGTGAACCGGGCAGAGGGGGCGTATCAACTTTCCCATACCTGGGACACAGTACTGAAGAAGTCGGACTGCAGATGGCGCTGTCATCCTACTGCACCCAGTAGGAAGCTGGCGCCAAAACCTGTATACATCAGCTGACCAGACAACATCACGTGACACTTCTGAGGAAGGCAGCAGCTTGGCAGCCAAAACATGTCAAGGTAGGCAAAATAACCACTGGCCTGTGTATATGAATCCAAACCATGAATAGTTTCATCTCTGCTGGTGAAAATTGTTGCAATGTGTTGAATGTGCTGTGAAATGGGAAACCAATTTTAATTAGAAGATCAGAGACACATGGAACTTTTCAAATAATTCAGTTTGTTTTCTTTGTTATTTATTATATCATTATTATTATTATTATTATTATCGGTGGGGTGGAGGGGGGGGGGAGCTTCACATTCTTCATCTATTTAAAACTCTGTAGTCAAGTGGTGATGATTCCCAAAATTATTCCAAGCGTCTTAAAAATTTACAACCAATGAGAATTCAAGGCTTTGTCTATCATTTTAATGACTTGGTGATGTCTGACAGGTTATGGTCATTAAATCGACTGTTGTTGAAAGAAAAAAAAAAGAAGAAAGAAAAAAAAAAGAGAAGAGAAAAAGAATGACCTCAATTCAAAAAGAGCTCCAAAGATTTTAGGAACAGCTGATAACCTGCAGTTGCCCTTGTGTCCAGTAGGAGTCGTTGTTTGTGATCCTCCAATTTAGTGAGAGAAGAAGAAGAAGAAGTCATGGCAGCTGTGTTTCTGTGTCTCTCAGAGGAAATATTTCATCTCCTGACTTCAGTTCAGGCTTTGAGAGAGTTTATCAAGCAGCGACTAACTGCTGCTGCTGGAGAAATATTCACCGCGTACATTTGGAGGAGCTGTATCCCAATCTGTGGGTTGCCCTGAGAATTGTCTGCACTCTGCCTGTGACTGTGGCCTCAGCAGAGAGGAGCTTCTCAAAGCTGAAGCTCATCAAGACCTACCTCAGGTTGCACTCCCCTCCACAAGAGGCAGTGTGGCTTCTAATTACTGGGCGTCTATAAATACCCCTGCTCCGCCCTTCCTCTTCCTCCCTCATGGGGCTGACAGACATGTGGCTGCTGTCCTGACAGCGTGTCTGTGCAGGATAGTGTGGGTCTTCCACAAAGGTACACATGTCCTGTTTCTCTTTAGTCCACTGAGCAGCCTCAGTAGTGTATTTACCCCAGCCCTGCGCTTCACAGCTGTGTGAACTGACTGGGAGCTGGACTGCCCTGGAGTCTGTGTGGGCGCAGCGTGTTTCCTGCAGCCACCTGCTGCAGCTGTATTGGGTTGTGGTGCTCTCCTTCATGCTGCCAGGTGTGTCATCCCTCCTCGGTAGGAAATGGTGATTTGTTTAGATTAATTTCATTATTTTGGTGTGATTTCATGATTTGTTTTACAGTTGTGCAGTCGTCAGCTGCAGTTGATCCTGGACTTTACTGGTGTTTTGGCTCCCCTTCTCTGGATGTGCTTGGCACTTAGTCGTCACACTGCGGCCTCCTCAGTGCACCCTGCTGCCCGAGGGCCTGATGGACAGTCCGGGCTCCTTAAGAAGTGTGGCTCTCCTGCATCAAGCCGAGGAGCTTGGGCATGCGCCGTGCTCTGACATTTTTATAAATGCAGACACACCCTTTCTTTTGATTTCCTTTCTTTTTCTTCCTTCTGTTGGATTGGGTTGATTAGTGATTACTTTTGTTTCATTGTTTTCAATTTCTTTTGTTTCTTTATTTCAGTGTATTGCAATGATTTCTGTTTTCATCATTTTTGAATATTGGTTAGGTATTGGATTTTTTTTTTTTTTTGGGGGGGGGGGTGGGGTATGAGGGCTGCCATCGTTGCATGAGTTGATTGTTTTGTTTTCTTTTGACAGGTGCTGGGGGCCCTGGAGTGGCAGCGGCTCCCTGGTGGTGGTCCCTTTTCACTTATTGTTTGCTGTGTTTCTTTGGCAGGCCTCAACCCCTCGTTAATTTCCTTTTGAGTTAGTCTGCTAATTTTAACAATTGGAATTTAATAAATTTGTTTTATATTTGAAATCGCGTCTTCTGCCTCTGTGAATCATTGGAACCTGGGTCTTTGTGTTTTTTTTTTTTTTTTTTTTTTTAAATTTTATTCATTGCTGGGATCCTGGGGTGAAAGTCCCCAGGGACATTGTCTTTTGGTTTGTGTTCCGTTCACCTCACCACTCATACTGCCACACATGGGACAGGATCACCTCACCGGTCTTGCAATACTCGGCAACAACCACGAGATGGGCAAGCAGCTGTCATATGAGGACATCATTGATGACTGCCAGTAAAAAAGCGAGGAAGCAGACATGTTGAATGCAATACACTGTGACTGTTACTGTGAATAGTGCGTTATTTATAAGCTGTTGTGCTGAGTGTGAGACTGTAGTGTTAAGTCTTATTTTAAGCGATGGTTTGTTTTTATGGTTGAACACTTTAAAATACATGTTGATTTGTTATGTTTTCTAATTTAAAGTAAATGTTTTTTTTATAAATACTCAATCTGTTTTATTTATTGACATACTAGAGGATGGTTTTCCTTGTATTATAGTTTTATCGGTTTAACTTGCCTGAGTGGCTCAATTTAGGGACTCATGTCAGATTTGTTTGGGTTCCAGCTCATGGGCCTGGATGGGAATGAGCTGGCGGATAAATATGCAAAGCGGGCTTTAAGAGGAAGCACTGTCTCCATCCCTGTAAACTGTCTAAAATGGAGGTCAAGTCAATAATTAAACACATTAGGAATTTTTGGCAGGACAGATGGGATGGGGAGTCCAAGGGGAGGGCTTGTAATTTGAATCCAAAGGTTGGTTTGGGACATCAAAGAATAAGGTCGAGGAAAGAAGAAGCAATATTCACATGATTGAGAACAGGACATACTGGTCTGAACAAAACGCTGCAGTTGATGGGGGAAAACAACTCTGGAGAACGTGATGAGTGTCATGAAGCAGAAACCATAGAGCACATTCTGATTAGATGCAGAACCTTTGAAAGAGAGAGAAGAGTTTTTAAAAGCAAGGTTGCGGACAGGATGTGATCTTCAGAGTGAAGTAAATTTTAGACAAGCCATCAGATCATGCAGTTAAGTATTTATATGAATATCTTAGGGCAGGATTAATAAATAGAATGTAGTTTTTTTTTTCCTGGGGCTTGCATGCTACAATTTTTCATTGTTACATTTGTGAGCCATAACTGTGAGAGTTCATTCACTCATACATCCAGACGGTGGCGGTAATGAGCTTCTGTAGCCCGCGTCTGCCGTACAACAGCCAACGGAGAAGAAGAAAAAGAAGTCATGGCGGCTGTGTTGCTTTGTCTCTGAGAGGAAATATTTCATCTCCTGCAGCAACAATGAGTTCAGTTCAGGCTTTGAGAGAGTTTATCAAGCAGCGACTAACTGCTGCTGCTGGAGAAATATTCACCGTGTTTCAACAAACTATCGTCCAGTTCGAGGAGGAGATTTATCGACAGAGAGAACTTCTGGAAATCAACTGGAAATCTCAAATCAGCTTCCACAGAACAGGTATTGAAACGTGGATGAAAACACATGAATGTGACTGCTGGAGGATCGTTACATTTATTTTAAAGCTGGCAGACAGAAACGAGGCTGCAGCTGCAGTTCTTGTTCACAGTGAAGTAACAGAAACCTTCAGTATTAAACAGCATCTGTATCAGAAACAGAGGAAACGGTGTTTGAGCTGTTTGCAAGCTGAGGAAGTGATTTATTTACACTCAATATGAGCAAACACGCGTTTGTGCAGATTTTACGATTCACGTTTAAAATACAGTCATTTCAGCAATAGCGAAGCAGGACGGGGTCGGCGGAGGCGGCTGTCCCGGGCCTACTGCTGCTTGGAGCCTAACCTGAAAGGGGGTAAAGTGTGCTGAGGTCAGTGGTGGGCAGAGTAAGCAACAACTGTACTCAAGTAAAAGTACTGTTCTTTCTTAAAATTATGACTCAAGTAGAAGTAAAAGTGCTCATAAAAATATTTGCTTAAGTTAGAGTAAAAAGTACCTCATAAAAAACTACTCAAGTAGCGAGTACTACTGAAGATGCAATTTATTTCTTAAAAAAAAAAAAAATCACTCCTTGAAGGAGGCTTTGATACATTCATGAAAAAACTCAATTTCATTTAAATTGTGCCACAAGAAATTGGTCATTAGTTTAACAAAATAACTTTTGAAAAGAAGTTCAATACTGAACAAAACATCACTTTTTTTGAAACTAGTGGCAAAGTAAAAACAATTCTTCATCTCTTAACAGAGTTATTGACTGAATAATTGAACATCGAGTTTGTCTCTTGTGAATGTCTTGTCTGTGTCCTATACAGCTCACTTTGTGCACACTTGGTCACATTTCTGTGTGACTGCTACTCAGTAAGGTGACTGTTGAGCTTCAGTAGCAGTTGGCTCTCCAGATTCTTGCACTCAAGCCATGATCTCTTTCAAACTCTATCAAACTATGCATGCTTTTGGCAGCTTCTTCTATTTTCAACACCACAGTTTTCTTGACATCACTGTACGGTGAGGTTGTAATGTTTGTACCATGTTCTTGAGTGAGGATGGTTCCACCACAGAGAATGGCTGGCTGCCTTCACATACAAGGAAGTCACTTAATTTTGCATTTTTGAGGTCAGGTCCATCACTTGTGTCTGGGGAGGTATTTCTTTTCCTTTTTTCCTCGATGCAGTCTGTGTACAACTTTCGCTTGTTGGGGATGAATTTGCTGTTGGAGAAAAAAAAAACATATTTTATAGTCTGCATAAAAAATGTAATCATCATAACTAAGATCAGCCTCATATTCAAGTAGCTGAACCTCCTACCCTGTGTGCTTTGCAAAACTGTGTGCCTGAATACATTTGTTCTGAAATATCCTCACTAACATCAACAACACCACTGGTCAGGACTGTAAACTCTGCACTGATTCTGGACCGTGCTCCATGCTGCTGCACACTGTCATAACTGTCCCTCATTCAATATTTTCTATGCTCAAGCTGCACTTCAACCATGACACTGTGGACCCCTTTCCACTACTTCAGAGCGGTATATTGCACATTCTTATAGCACACAGCATGGTCTCCTATTCTTCTTTTTACATTCTTTGTGGTGTTCTGGTGTTCATTTTGGGTGCTAAATGGGTGTGCACAGCCTTGAAAGCAGTTCGGCTACATTTCACTGCCATCCTGTATGTGTATGTGAAAATTTAAAAAAAAAACTCGAAAACCTGAAACAAAGTAATTGTTTACGTTAAATTTGAGGTGGAGTTGCGGAACGTCGAGATTTCCACAGTTTTCGGCTGGCAAAGAAGGCAGTGCATTATGTGACCATTTTTTCTTGTGGACTGAAAGGCATATATAGTTGGGTGGGGCCAGGGATGTGCCTCCACATTTTTTGAGGGAGTTGCCAGCACTTCGCCTTCTTCCATCTTCTTCCTCAGTGACAGTGAGGTGACGGGCAGACCACACCTCCGTGCTGCTGCTGTGCTGCTGCTGCTGTGATTGGTTTTCACAGCCGAGACGTGCCAAGCTGCAGTCCTCCGTCTGAGCTCACCTGAATTTATTCATAAATGAATGTAACGACACGCATGTAGCCCAAAATAACTTAGTAAAAGTATGCACATTTTCTCACAAATTTACTCGAGTAAAAGTATTCTGCGAAAAAACTACAATTTATTTAAAAAGATACTCAAGTACATGTAACGGAGTAAATGTAACTCGTTACTACCCACCACTGGCTGAAATGTAAGAAAGGAAATTGGAATCTAAAACAGTTGCGTTCATGAGGATAAAGTTGTTTGAAAAATAAAAATGAAAAAATGCGCGCCCATGTAGGGGTGGGCGATATGGCAAAAATGTCATATCACAATTTTTTAAAATTAATATCACGATCACGATTTTATCACGATTGTTTTTTATATATTTTTTCTAGACTAATTTGCAAGTTTGACCATTTTTTTCCCCAATGTTAAACATATAAAACGTATTAAATGTATTTAAACATGTAAAACCCTAAAAGGAAAAAAAAAAAAAGACAATTTAAGCTAAAGAAACTGGCTTTAATTTAAATAGTACATTTTTTTTCTAATCAAATGTGCAATGAACACAAACATAAAAAGTAATGAACAGCAATAGAGTGCACTTTTGTAACACAAAAACTAAACACACGAAATAGCTTATTAAAAAGGTCAATAAAAATGCAAACTTCGCTGGTTACCACTTAAAGGGCAACAATTTAGAACAAAAACATTTTAACTTTATTATCTATAACCTGAGTGAATAATACAGCTGCTTGAGAACAATTTTTTGTTCAGAGATCTAAGCTTTTATCTCCTTTTAAAATGAGGTAAAAGATAATGAACAATAAAGTGCACTTTTGTAACATAGAAAACTAAACACATCAAATAGCTTTTTAGCACAGTTTTAATGGGATATAGTTTTAATAGTTGCGCTATAGACCACTAGAGGGCTCTGTGTCCATTGAAATACAGCCCCTCATAATCCCATTAAATCAAAGACGTTCCACTAGTTTCAGACAAAACGGCCGTTTCAGCTGTTAACTTGATGGTATGTTCACTAAGTGTCTTTTCACATTTCTGTGATTTGTTGTATATAAAATCCCTCATGCTAGCTTGTGAACTGCTAGCGGTAGCTCGCTAGCTAGCATTAACATCGGAGCTAGCTTCAGCGTCTCTCTCCAGCTTGTTGGGGTGTTTCTATGGGGGCTGATCTCTTGTAGATGCCGTACTGCTGCTGTAAACCAGCTCTGCCTGACACAGCCTCCACCCAGCAGCAGCTCCAGTCAGAAAAGTTCCACAGCGCTCTGCTCCTTGTTAGCTTTGTGTCCCCTAAAACCCTTACGCAGCACTGGCTGTGGCTCCGTGTTTTTTTTTTTTTTCTTTTTAAATCATTGTTAATGTTGCTCCACATGTATCTATTATGTATGTGGATAACTGCACTAAAGGGAACATTTAGTTCATATTATCTGAAGCTTTTAAGGTAACATCATCACTCAAAAAAATATTATATATAGGTGAAAAAAGAACGAGGAGAACGTGCCCTATAGACGGTTTAACGATCTTTCTGATTAATGAGATCGTCCTGACGTTTATAATCCTTAACGATCTTATATCGTCATATCGCACCCCCTACGCCCATGTTGTCTGTTGTTTACTTTTGCTGGAGGTGTCGCCTGTAGACTGGGGTCAAGCCAGCCGGCGCTCTGACAAACACAGTCAAGTGAGCCAACACGTTATTTAGCGGTGCGCACGTATTCTATGCATTACGGTAAAAGCGAAACGAGAGGATTGCAAAACAAACGTTGATCACAACATTATTATGAATAGAAGACATGTGAATACTGTTGACAAACAACTAAACTGAACAACAAAGTAAATTAAGGAAACTTGTCCTAATGCTGATTTTCAGTCAAAAGGTCAAATGAACTGGGAGATATTGAGCTAAAATACTGTATTTCTCTTTCAAATATTATTATTTTTGTTTTTTGCAATATTTAAAGCAAAAACAAGGAGGTGTGTCTGAACCAGACAGTGTAGTAACGGATTTAGATGTGATTTGGAGACAATAGGTCAAATATCCTGGGAGCTATTGAGAAAAAAAAAATCTGTTTCTTATAAAAATATTAAAAAAATTATTGAAAATGTTAAAAGCTGAAAGAAAGAGGTGTGTCTGAACCAGACAATGTAGTACATTACGTACATTGTACATTACATTATCTGCGGCATTTTTTTAAGCAATTATGTTTTAATGGGGATGTTTAGGCCACAAGGGCCCATGGAGAATTGCTTTGCCCCCCCTGGGCTGGGACCCCTGCTCCGCCCCTGCATTTCAGTAAATCATTTAGAGTAAAGGCCTCAGTATCCTGATGGGGAAGCATACTGAGGCCTTTATGATGCGTTCAAGTGTTGCTTGGAAAAAAGTCTGAACCATATCATATTGTAAACTCCCCACAAAGGTTTCAGAGCTCAGAGAAAGTAATGTTGCATCCAGACAGTTTTCCTATTTATCCTTTAAACCTCACAGGCACTTTCAGTTTTACTGAAATGAGCAGTTTTTTCTGTTTTTGAATGTTTCTGATTTCAGTGTGTTCTGTCCTGCTTCATCCGCCCATCACTGTAAAACCTTCACATCCATCACATCAGTGACTTTTGTCTTGTTTCCCTCCAGAGAGTCCACAGCAACACAATGGTAACCAGCAGACGATCTCCAACCACTCTGTGAGAGACTTGACCACCCAGAGACTAACTGCTGCTGCTGAGGAAATATTCACCCTGTTTCAACCAACTGGGTTCAGTACGAGGAGGAGATTGGTCGTCAACGCAGAATGCTGGAAATCAACTGGAATCCTCAAATCAAGTTACACAGAGCAGGTTTGGAAACGTGTGAATGAACACATGAATGTGGCTGCTGGAGGTTGTCCATCATTATGGCGCTGTGAGCAGATGTGCTTGATGAACTATGACTACTTTTCCCCTCACTGGTCTGCCCAGTGAAGTTGTGGAGGTTGATGTTGTTTGAAGAGGCATTTCCTGGCAACATTTAAAAGCAGGATGTCTCATTATCCCTCCACCTCAGGTAGTGTAGTAAACAATTAACAGAATCTTGCAGGTGAGTGAATACACCGCCTTCAAAAAGTTAATCCAAAGAAGTAATCAATCAGCAGCTAAAGACGATCAATAAGTAAGAATGGGACTGTACTAGGGATGTAACGATTACCGTAAAATGATAAGCTGCGGGAAAATGTCTGACAGTTAGTACTACCGTTTAAAATTTTAATTACCGTTAAACCGTGTTTGATTGTCACAATCCAGAAAATCTCAGGAGTTGTGAGAAGTGCAGCAGCAGGCAGCCGATTGGACACAGGCGCCCTACATGCATGTGCACTGCACAGTAAACTACTTGGAAATATGGCGGAGGGCAGTACTACCGCCCGGCAGTGCAAAGCCTTTTCCACAGACCAAGTTCGAAGTCTGAACGTACTTCGGCTTCTACAGGACCACAACCCGCAGCTGTGCAGCGAGTTAAAAGAGGGGTATTATGCAAAATCCACTTTTTTGAGCTTTGTATAATGCTATAGTGTCATTTCCCCATTAAAAAGACGCATGGACTTGTTTCCTGAACCATTCACGCATATTTGAGCCATCCCTGAATCTCCCTCTGGCAGCCATGTTGAGCGCTGCAACGCGCTTGGCTGCCGGCCCGGAAGACCCCACCGGCCCGGAACGCTGCGGCCGTTCAGGAAACCTCCCGAACCTCACGATGGCCACCCCGCCCCTGTTCGGAGGTGTTCGTGGGAGAAACAAGCCGCTTCTGCGGCTTTTGCTTCTGCATGTCGCTCCCGCTGCATGTCACTTCCTAAACAATGCTCTGCACATGCAGCTCGAAACAAGAGCGCGCCTAGAGGCAGTGACTCGACATATGTCATCACGCAAACGCGGGCCCACATTGATTGGCATTATGACTGCCCAATTATGAGTTGGAACCATACAATTCTGATTGGTTCCAAGGATCCTCCAGTATACCTTTAAGTGTGCCTGTGAGTACTTTTTAACATTTTCAACACATTTCACAATACCGTGATAATATTAATAACTGTGACAATTTTGATGACAATTATCGTGATGTCAAATTTTCATATCGTTACATGTCCAGACTGTACCGTGTTTTGGAATTTTAAATGAAAGTTTTCAGATTGACTGCTGGAGCAACCATTAGTTTTTGTGGGTTTTTTTATTTATTTGGAACTGTAGAGATAATGCTGTAATCTTTTATCTTCTGCATTTGTTTCCTTGCAGAACCCCAACAGGACCCTGACTGCAGAGAGGAGCAGCTCTTTAAACAGGAAACAAACTACTGTCTAGAACAGGACGAACCAGAACCTCCACAGATAAAAGAAGAAGAAGAGGAGCCAGAACCTTCACATATTAAAGAAGAACCAGGACATTGTCAGTTTACGGAGGAGAGGGGGAACTAGAATCTTTGCAGATTGAGGAACACGAGGAACTCAGTACCAGCCAGAAGGGAGAACAATTTGTTCTGAAGTTTGAAAGTGACACCTTTCAGGTTCCTTCTGTTGAGGATCAAAGTGACCTGAGTGAAGCAGAAGTACCAGAGACTGAGCAGTTCCTCTCTCAGGACTCTGAAGTCCACCATGAAAAGACACATTGACTCAGAATCAACTGGAAATGCAAAGCTGAAAAACTAAACATGTTTGATAGAAACAGTGTGAACAACTTTCATGTTTCAGAGAAGCAGGATGAATGTGAAAAGCTTCTTTGTAAAGAAATGTGTGAGAAAACTGACCATAAAAAACATCAGTTATGTCAGAAGGTCAGAATGGTCACTGATGAGAAGATGCTTTGTGAAACATGTGGCAAAAGTTTAAGTCGAAAGAGTAAGATGATGATCCACATGAGAATTCATACAGGTGAGAAACCATATTCTTGTGAAACATGTGGCAAAAGTTTCATTCAACAGAGTACTTTGTTGATCCACAAGAGAACTCACACGGTGAGAAACCATATTCTTGTGAAACATGTGGCAAAAGTTTCAGTCAACAGAGTAATTTGTTGATCCACAAGAGAACTCACACAGGTGAGAAGCCTTATTTTTGTGGAATATGTGGCAAAAGTTTCAGTCAACGGAATGATTTGTTGATCCACAAGAGAACTCACACAGGTGAGAAGCCTCATTCTTGTGAAACATGTGGCAAAAGTTTCAGTCAACGGAGTTATTTGTTGCGACACATGAAAATTCACACAGGTGAGAGGCCTCATTCTTGTGAAACATGTGGCAAAAGATTCATTCGACTGAGTCATTTGTTGCGACACATGAGCAGTCACACAGGTGAAAAGCCTTTTTCATGTGAAATATGTGGCAAAAGCTTCAGTCGACAGAGTCATTTGTTGCGACACATGAAAATTCACACAGGTGAGAAGCCTCATTTTTGTGAAACTTGTGGCAAAAGTTTTAGTCAACAGAGTCATTTGTTGATCCACAAGAGAATTCACACAGGTGAGAAGCCTATACTTGTGAAACATGTGGCAAAAGTTTCAATCAACGGAGTGCGTTGTGGACCCACAAGAGAACTCACACAGGTGAGAAGCCTCATTCTTGTGAAACATGTGGCAAAAGTTTCAGTCAACGGAGTGCATTGTGGGCCCACAAGAGAACTCACACAGGTGAAAAGCCTCTTTCTTGTGAAACGTTGCAAAATTTTCAGTCAACAGTGTGATTTGAATGTTAACATGAGATTTCACACAGGTGAGAAGCTTCATTCTTGTAAATTATATGGGAAAAAAAATATTTATTGTAATTCATTGCTGCACCACTGGAATACTCATAAATAGATGAAATCATGAAAGACGGTGAGAGACGTCTTTCACGAAGTCCAGCTTGAACCCAAAATCACAAGAAATCATCCAGTTTGAAGGAAACATAACTGATTCAGACACTGTTTAAACTGTGCTTCAGGAAAACTTCCGTTTGTGGTCTGTCACAATAAATGTGAACTTTCAAGAAATGGCAACGCTGATGTGAATCCAGTGGGTTTTATTCTTTTCTGTCTCTTTTCTAGTTGACATGACTGAGTTGTAATTTAACTTTTCACTCTAAAAACTTCATACTTCCATGCAACATATGAGTGCTGACATACAATATTGTGAAGAAATCCTCATATGTTGGAAATGTGATCACTAGAAAAACCCATCTCAATTCGATTTTTGATTTCATGACTTACAAGCTGAAATCACAAAAATTACTGAAAAGCTGTGTTGGGCAAGCTACTTGGAAAGTGTAGTGAGCTGAGCTACGAGTTACTGACACTAAATGAAGATTAACTACATCAAAGCTGTTCCCCTCAGAAGTGTAGGAAGTTAAGCAACAGCATAATGAAAGTCACCAGTGACACTACAAACAAATTTTTAAAACTGAAGCATTTTCGTGCCAAGTCACTGTTATTTTACTGATCAATATAACCCCAACAGATAAGCAAGCAAAAAAGTTCAATTAGTTTAGTTAATTTGTTTCTTTCTTTTAAAGCAACAACACATTAACAAAAATGATGAAAATACATCAATGTCATCAGTTTTGACACAAAACAAACGAAAGAAAAGGGCAGAGAGAAGAACAATCTTATTATATCTGTCCCTTCTACATACAATTATTTAAACTGATACAATTAACAATACTCAAACGCAATTTCATTTAATAAATGTTCTCCTGCAATAGCTTAGTTTTCATTTTCATATTTATCCATTGTGGATTTATTTATGTTTCTTAAATGTCGTAATTGTTTTGCATTCTTTGATTTCCTGTTTCAGAGCATTCATAAGTTCAGTCCTTTCACCGCAAGGGGCTTCTTTCTTTGATTTTGGTTCTGAATTTGGGTTTTTTTTAAACACGTCTATTCCTTTAAGATTGTATATACTAGTTCCTTATTTCAAATATATTCTGAAGATTTGCAGGCATAATTCCACTTTTCCTTGTACATTATTTTAGGGATACTTAAAAGGCGCATTAAGGAGTTTTTCAACTTTAAAAATACTTATTTTCCACCATAAATATGTTACAACAATTTTAATGATGTGTACAGTGTGCCCTGACATATTCATTGCAAGTACCGCTAACAGCGTTAAATTGTCACTTGAAAGTTGCAGTGCCGGTCCGGCACCAGAATTTTTTTTGGGAGATTTGAGATGATGTGACGTAATGCACGCTCCCACTGACCTGATTTCCTTAAACTTAAATTTTACTTGAGCGCTACTAAAAGAGCGGGAAGGAGTCCCCCTCTTCTGTGCATGGAAGCCACAGGCACGAGTGTTTCACTAAGCTGCATTACGCCCAAGGCCTGCAGGGGGCGCTGTTTCACATAAAACGCGCAAACTCCTTAATGCACCTTTAAGTCACAATATCATGGAATTTCAATACTTTAAGTTAATAAATAATGGATTTGACGGCTCTCGAAAATGACTGTAATTATCCTTAAAGTGATACTTCAACATTTGGCAAATTGGCCCATTTAGGGCAATTCCCTAGTCATTTAGGAACAGCGTACTTACTTTTTTGTGAGGGCGAGCTGTTGTTTATTCAGCGGTGGGTTGTGTATTTGATGACTTTGACGAGGGAAGCAACTGTACCATCCACTTCCATATGTCTGCCGTGAAGCTCTCCTCGGACCCACCGCTGAATAAACAACAGCTCACCCTCACAAAAAAAGTAAGTAGGCTGTTCTAAATGACTAGGGAATTGACCTAAATGGGCCAATTTGCCAAAATGTTGAAGTATCGCTTTAAAGCCCTTTGAAAAGCCCTTGTAAAATGACAGTTGTCTGTAAATAAGTTTTACATGTTGTACCCCATACTTCAAAACAATACATGAGATGAGGTAAAATCAATGTGTTATACGATATTAATAAAGCACAACTGTTCAGAAAAAAACTTAACTCTGTGTAACTCAGAAATGGCTGTGCCAATTTCCCTTCTTTGGTATAATTAATGTGAGATTTCCACTATAGATCGTCATCAATCATCACTCCTAAGAATTTTGTTTCTGTTACACGATGAATTTCAACTTCATCTATTTCGAGTTTTACTTTCACTTTTTCCTTTTTATTATTAAGCAACATAAAATTTTTTTTTTTGGCATTAAGGATCAATCCGTTTAGATCAGACCGGTGTTTTATCACTTTTAATTCTTCATTCACTACTTTTGTGGCTTCTTGTATACAAGGGTGTACCCAAAAAAAAACGGAATTTGATTATAACATTTTATTTATGACATTTCAAAGTAAAACACCACCGTCGCCTTCAAACTAGTCTCCATCCGCATTAAGGCAGCGCTCCAGCTGTGTCTCCCACTTCACGAATGCGTCGTCAGACCCGCGCGTAATTGTGCCATTTTTTGCTGGCTGCGATTTTTCTGTCACCTCCTCCACATCTGCATACCGCTGTCCCTTCAGCTCCTTCTTCAACTTGGGGAACAAGAAAAAGTCACTGGAGGCTACATCTGGCGATTAGGCAGATGGGAAGAGGAGATTCATCCCATTCTTCGCCAGAAACTGCGTGACGCGCAGCACCGTGTCCGCTGGCGCACTGTGTTGTGGTGGATCAACCGGGCTCCACTCCGCCACTACGCGGGCCGCTTCCTCCTCACATCCTCACAGAGCCGTCTGAGGACTTCCATGTCGTAGTCCTGATTTACAGGTCTGACCTGGAGGACAAACTCGCTGTGGACGATACCCTGGACAGCGAAGAAGCAGCTCCATTGTTTTCACGGCTGAGCGGACCTGGACGCGCGGACATCTGGCCCTTTTTAAACCACCTGAACCACTCATGGACCTGATTCTTTCCCAGAGCATCATCCTTGTAGCTTGCCTGCAACAAGGTGAGTGTTTCTGCTGCTGTGTTTTCCCCAGCAAAAAGCAGAATTGAATGTTTACTGGTTACTGGTTAATGGTTACTAGTTACGACTAACTATATTAAAAAAAAAAAACAAAAAAAAAAAAAGGGTTTGTGGTGTCCTTGCATTTCCTTCCCTCCCCTACACCTCCTTTATTTTTGTGGCCTGGTCTGTTCACTAATATGGTTCGGAAAAAAAGAAAAAAAAAAATGTATGTATGGTTCTGTAATTTTCTGGGTTGGTTGTCGGCTCTGTTTTGGTGTTGTCTAGATTGGGGGTTGGGATTGTTCTAGGTTGCGTGTGGTGTGTCGACAACACTGTTTGGTATTGTGACTTTGTACATAGGTTGTGCGCCCCCCCGCCCCCCCCCCCCCCCCCCCCCCTTCCGTTCTCCCTCTCTTTATCTTTCTCCTCTTTCTGTTCCAGCTCTCTGAGCATTTCCGTCCCGGTCCGTCCGGCAGCCATGCCGGATGCCAGCTTTAAATAAAGGCAGCAGCAGGAGGAGACTCAGTCTCGTCATGCTGCTAACATTAAATATGTTCGGATAGTAAAAAGGCTACAATCATACAATATTGCACACCCCGCTGCCGAACAGGACAAGGGAAGAAAAAAAAAAAGAAAAAAAAAGAGTTTAATGTTTACGCGCTGCTCTGGCTTTCCGGTTATGTCGCCATTTTGGAAAAAATCGCAGACCTCCTCTGCACTCTGTTGCTATAAATAGCTCCTGACAGGCGTCAGTGTCACTCTCGGAGCTCAGATTTCTCACAGATGTGCATGAGGCTTACCTGCAGCACATCTGACAGCCAGAAGTCGGAACTCATTATTATTATTGTTTTCTGACCAAATTCCGGTTTTTTTGGGTACCCCCTCGTACTTTTACTTGAATAAAATAGTGTGGTATCATCTGCGAATAGAATTTTCCCAAGGTGGACACTTTAGCAAAATCATTCATGTACAAAATGAATAACTTTGGCCCAAGTATCGAACCTTGGGGCACACCACACTGATTTTCCATAGTTCAGATTTAGTGTCATTAATATGTACATATTGGTTTCTATTTTTCAAGTAACTTGAAAGCCAATGGTGAGCTACTCCTCGGATGCCATACTTACTCATTTTTTTTTAAGTAATTTTGAATGATTGATAACATCAAAAGCTTTTTGTAAATCAATGAAAATACTTAAAAATAATAATTGTTTTCAATCTCTGTTGCAATTTTTTCAGTGAATTCCATTATTGCCTGTGCTGTTGAATGATTAGCCGGAAAACCATGTTGAATATTGTCCAAAATGCTTTGTTTCTGTGAGAAATTGTCAAGTCTTGTTGAAAATACGTACCATTCTCTAATATTTTGAAAACTGTGGAAGTATGAGACTGGACGATAGTTAGAGAAGTTGTGTTTATCACCGCTTTTATACAGGGTATGACTTTGTCCATTTCATTTTATTAGGGAAAACTCCCGTGGTTAATGATTAATTACAAATGTGAGTGAATGGATTATATTTTCGATTATATTTTTCACAATGATCATATCCAACCCCTCACCATCAGTCGATCTCTTATTTCCAAATGTTCTCCTTTTCCACCTTTTCAAGAAAAATACTGTATGTAGATGAGCTAAGGGTGTGAGGTGCAGTTCTTTCGGGGTGATTCAGAAACCAAGATGGGTGTCGGTAAGAACACAGGAGTGAGGAGGAGTAGGCTCTTCAGGTGTGCTTTATTAGGTGATGCCCGCGATCACAAATCGGTTCTGAAATCATAATAAATGAACAAATCAGCTTCAGTCTCTGTTTCACTTAACAGGAACATAAATCATTTGCATCTATCATGTGACATACACCAACTGTCGCGGAGGAATCTCGGTTGGGGTAAAGACTATTTCTGAATCAGGAATTATCTTCTGTTCATGTCCGGTGTGTCAGCCAGAACACCACTTGTGGCCACTTCAGGGTGAGGAGTAATGAGGAGGGAGGCAGGTTGCAGGTGAATAAAAGGGCTTTACTCCCAGTTCCACAGTTCACAGTTCATGAAACAAATTGTCAATGACGCACACATCTGTCGATCCCTCACCCCGTACACTGCTGCTGCTCCGTTGTGACGGCACTGAGCTACAGGTGTAGAGGGGGGCGTGGTGGCTAGATGGCGTGACATATACACCTCTGTGACCTATAACCCCGTGACAACTAAATACGTCCCTTCTCGACATATATAAACTATAAACAAACTTTGTGGCCTTTTCTACTGCCGCCCCCAAATGTACGCAGGACATTTGAACAATAAACAAAGGCGACAAAGTCCACAGTCAGGAAGAAGGCACTGTAACAGGATCGTCCTCCCCTCTGGAAGAGACCACAGGAAGAATAACCACCTGGCAACTGGCCGGGAGTGGATTCGCTTCTCCACCTGAATGTTAGCAGACCACTCAGTCTGGTGCCATGCCCCTCGCTGTGACCTGCTACTTCTGCAGGTTTGAGGCAGCGATCCGTCGGGTCGCCCCATCCGAGGACGTATGGCAAACAGTCCATCCCGTTGAGTGGAACGCAGGCTTGAATGAATTAGACAGGCAGTGGGGCAGGTCCGGCCATCTTCGGCACTGCAGGGTTTGCTCTCCACCGCCGGCAGCCAGGGCAGTGTGCTGGTGCCGCTGCACCGCTTCATGTCCACCAATCCGGATGAGCTCTCCTTGCTCATCCACCTCCGGAGACAGGGCTAAGAGTCGGCTGCTCCTCGGGGACAGGCTTTCCGGCCTTCAGCAGGTGGTACTCGTGAGCGAAACTTCCCCTCTGAGCCTGCTGCAGGGTCATCCGATCAGCTCGACGATACTCGGCTGTTGTCATAGGGCCCGTTGCGTTGGCCGCCCCGTGCAGTTCCCGTGGGGTACCTTCCAGCAGCTCCTTCCAAGACTTGTACTGGCTTAGGTCTGCTGAAGGGTTAGAGGCTGTGCCCATAACTCAGTGGAAGGTTGCTTTCCTGTAGCTTGGAGGCATCCTTCTCCTGCTCCTCCCTGGAACCAGTCACCAGTTTCCCATTCCTATAGGGGACAGTGTCCATATCGTCTTAACCCTTCCACATGCCTCATTAGCTCGGTTCTTGGAGAGGTGACTGATGTGGAAGAGGCATTGCTGAGGTGGGGGTGTGGTGACAAACGACACTCGAAGGGCCCTGCAGTGTCCAACCGAGCCTTGTGTGTATGGCAGCTGGTCCGCCTGGTGGTCCCAACCTAACAGGCTCAACGGGGGTGATGAGATGAGGGTGGTCACTGCCGTGAGTAGTAATGGCCGGACATCGGTGAGGGTCCTGATGGGAAGACCGATGAGGTGCTTATATCTCCTCCTGAGCTGCTTCATGGGGTAAGTATGGCTTCGCTAGACCAAAGGCGGGAAGACGTGAAGGCACGTCCTAATCTTGAACTTTGTCTTCAGTTTGTCAGGGAAGAGATGAAGAAGTGACACAGATGAACCCGAAGTGTCTGCACTTCCTGCCTAATGGTGCGTAGTGGCAGGGTCCTCTGGGGTCCCTGACAACCCCAACTCCTCAGCTGTACCAGGCAGTAACATCGTCCTCTCCGAGCCATCAACTCAGGATCGCGTAGGTGTCGAATGTTCAGTTGCTGTGGTGGAGGCGGACCTGGACTACTTTCTGCAGTACTCTGCTTCCCTCGGTGGGTCTGGTCTAGATAAAGCACCTCCGTCATAGGCCTGGACCTTGGCTCTCTGTTGACTGAGGCGTTCGTGCCTCCTTTGATGACTTGGCATTCACCTCATGCAGCACTCGGAGGGTTTCCCTTGGCATAGGTTGCAGGGCCTCTTCAGGTTGCACTGTGCTGCTTGATGCAAACCGGGCACAGCACCAACACCTCTTATTGTAGAGGTATATGAAATCCGTTTATTTTTTCCCAAATTCCGTTTTTTTTCCGTTTTAATATTTCTGAATTCGGTATTTTGCGTTTTAAGCTCATTTTTACCATAAAAAAAGGTGTCTGGTAAGTGGAAATGAATAAATGTCCACAATTTAATAGGATTTAACAGCCCATTTAATGTTTAAAGTGCTGCAACAAAAAAATACTTTTCAACTGAATTTTCAAGAGAAATAATAATGTAAATAATAAACACTCCACCTCAGAGTTTTCTGTTACAAAAAAATAAAGTGCTTTTAAGCTTCATTATAAATGAAAAATAATACATCAGATACTAACAATGCAACAACTTGAACTTCCTTAGCAAACCAGAAGAATTTTTATTAAAACCTGAACTGTGGGATAAACTGAAACAATAAAATGTGTTTCACATCACAAGTCAAGTGTTGTTTCCCTGTAACAGCATAGTAACTGACCTACTAGTACTCAGTTACTACTCCTTATTAGCTCGTGTCTGTCCGTTTAACTTGCTTTCCATTCATTCCATTTATCAGAGACATCTCCATTGAAGTACATGATGGTCAGCCTTTTGGTGTTGAGCTCGGTGAGTGCCTCTCGCTTGTCTGTAAGGAGACTCTTGTACTTGCTGAAGCTCCTCTCACAGTCAACTGAGCTGACAGGAAAGTAGATGTAAGGCACTGCCACTTCTGCAACCTTTGGGAATCTCACACTCATGCCCTTCCAGTAATCAGCAAGCGTGACATCAGCTTCCAGGCGCTCTGTGCGGTGGTGGTAGGCAATCCATTGCTCAGTGAACTCAGGTGATGGCTCTGCCATGGCTCTGAGTGCTGTATAGGCTTGAATCTGCTTCCCCATGGATGGTGCCTGCCTTGGATCAAACACTCTAATGAGCTTGTAGACCTCTCTGGCTGGGTGAGTGTCCCAGTGCTTGGAAAACTTCGTGAAGGTCAAGTGAAGGCCATCATGAGATTGTCGAGAACCTGCTTCCTCTCTGAACACCTTCCTTCCTCAGCAGCTCATCTGTCTTGGCACCAACCCGCATGTTTTTTGCGGTTCCATTCACTAGGTAGAGCCCAGGTCCTCCATGATGTTGTATGCAGACACTGCTGTGGGTTGGTGGGTTCCTTCCAGGATGGTCACAGCTGTCATCAGTTTGGAGCAGCCCTCTGAGATGAAGGTTAGCTTCACAGTGAGGGTCTTCAACTTTTCCTCTGTTTCCAGCAGGCTGATGATGTTTGTGACTGCTTGGGAGGATGAATTTTCTGCCAACAAAATTCTTTGTACAGATGAACATGATCTGCGTGGTACGGCACTGCCTCAAACCAGCTGTTCCATCTGGTGCCCACTGATTCAGGAGGAGCCTTGGCGTGCACAATCTCCTTGTTGACGAGGAAGCTCACCCATCTTCTCTTTCTAGCAGGCTTCTTGCAGAAGACAGATCTCATCGCTGACGCAAGTGATGCAACGTCAGAGAAGTAGTTGTAGTGCTGCCAAGTCTCACCCACCAGGTTGATAATATGGCAGAGGCAGGTTACATGGACACTGTTGGGCATCACTCCCTGGAGAATCTCCCTGTGCGCACACACACACACACCACACACACACACACACACACACACACACCACACACACACACACACACACACACCCACACACACACACCACACACACACACACATACAGTCTTGTATTTCTATCCTTGTGGGGACCGTCATTGACTCCCATTCATGTCTAACTCCTAACCCTGACCCTTACCCTAACCCTAACCCACACCACAACAAAGCCTAACCCTAAAGAAATGTTTTTGCACTTTACTTTTTCAGTAACACAACATGGTCAAGAAAACACTGTTTCTCCTACTTAGGACCGGAAAAAGGTCCCCACAAGGCACGTCGTTCCACGTTTTGCTATCCTTGTGGGGACATTTGGCCCCGACAAGGATAGAAATACAAGAACACACACACATACACACACACACACAGTTATTATACATTATTTTATTTGTTTACACAATCAATTGTTAAAAGTGGCCTTTTCTACTTTCATTAAATATAACAAATACAATAATACACTTTAAGATTTGATTATTAACATAAACTCCTTGTCCAATAGCCTACCGGTATGCTTCAGACAGTAGGAAGCATTATCTGTGACCACTGCCCAGACATCATTCAGGTCCAGATTATTGCTGTGCAAGGAGTGTATGACGGCTTGGGAAACTGTTGAGTGGTTGCATCGCTCCATGAAAATCACATCCACCAGATAGTACTGGTTTTCAACACCTGCATGAAAGATAACAAAGGCAAAACATAATTATATTTAAGACAAATAATAGTGTGACAAATAAAAACGTCACTCACATTTCAGTGAAACAATAGATAGAGCCTAGATACTACTAATTCTGGGCCCTGTACACTCCTTTTATTTTATTTTTTTAATAAATATACCCCTTTTTGTTGCTTTTTCTTTTTTCTCACGTACCTCGGGCACTGTCATGATAGGGGCCCCGACACAGAGTGTACAGGGCCCAGAATATGGTGCTACGGCCCTGTTTACAGTAATCAAAATAGTGGAAGTGATTAGCCTTTTAGTTGTATCTATTGTGATCACTGGATCATCACTGAGATCACTGAGGATCTAGTCATCTCTGACCTGCCATTCATCAGTCCCACCATCAATCCCATCGGTGTTTTAAAAGTGTCACATCAGTTCCTCTTTAATGGCTTGGTGGGACTTTCTAAAGCTAACCAAATCTTCTCTGATCCCGTGTAAACTCACACCCATCTGGAACAACCCGGACATCCTGCAAACAAAAAGATGATAAACTTCACTCAGTGGAGAAATAAAGGAATCAGCCAGCTTGACATATAATTGAAAACGGCAACTTTCTATCATTCAATACTCTCATCTCACAATATGGAATCAGCAGCACAGCATTTTAGAATATCATCAACTAAATCTATCATAGGTAAAAGTATACCTTTAATCAATTGCAGGGACAACTACCTCTCGGGGTCGAAGAATTCTTAAACCTCAGTTCCCCAAAGTTGCTATCAAAGATATATAAATATTATCAAAGGTAGAAGATGAAATCTTCCTTCCGACCTTAAAATGGGAGGCTGACTTATCTAACAACTTTGACCAAAATGAGGTTCTGGCTTCAGGTGTGTGAGGACCTGTCAACATGGTTCACATGCAATATTCCTGCAACTCCCACACTGTGCCTTTAGGTGATCTGGGTGAAATTAACATGTCAATAAACTCTGTCTACATGGTTCTCACCATCTTGTGCATCGCAAAGAAAACTATCCTTGTAAATTGGGAAATCCAGAAATAATCTGAGTAACAGGCAGTTTAAGAATCTTCTATTAGATCATATTAGCTTGGAGACGATGTCTGTCTGTTCAGAGGATCAATCAGCTGAATCTGGTTCCCTCTGGTCCCCTGTGATCAGCTCCATCACTTAAGTAAGGGGAAGATGAGGGCCTCTCCACTTTGAGGGTCGGTTGTTGGTGGGGGGAGCCTGATGTCTGCGGGTGGTTGGCGCTGTCTTGGGGTCGGGATCTGGGCTGCTTCGCTGGGGCTGTCTTCGTGTTTGGTTTGGATTGGGGGTGGGGGGCCGCCGGTTGTTGGGGCTGTCTGGCGGCAGTGGGGCGGGGGCCCCGGGGGGCCGGGGTTGGCGGGTGCCGGTTCATGTCCGGTGGCCGGCGTGTCCTGGGGCGGGTGTGGCTGGGGGCCCTGGGCCCTGGTGCCTGGGGGCTCTCCCCTTCCGTGAGGGTGAGGGGGTCGACCTGGTTGGGGGGGCCGGCCGGCTCGGGCGTGCTGCCGCGGCCTGGGTCGGTGCACGCCCTGGTGTCTGGTTGCTGCCCCGGAATCCAGGGCATCGGGGTGGTGGTTGTGGTGGTGGGGAACAGGGGGGTTGGGGTGGATGGGTGGGGGGGTGGGGGTGGCGGGGGAGGTGGGTGGGTGGTGGGGGACGGGGCGGGGTGGATGGGGGGTAGATAGGGGGGTGGTGGGCTGTGGGGGTTAGGGGTTGGGGAAGGTGCGTGTACGTGTATGTGTATATGTGTGTGGGTGTGTATGTGTGAGTATGTATGTATGTTTTTGTATGTGTGGGTATTTATGTAGGTGTATGTGAGTGTGTGGGTGTGTATCTGGATATGTATGTGTATGTGTGTGACTATGTATGTGTAAGTGTGTATGTGTGTGTGGGTATGTATCTGTGAGCGTGTATGTATGTGTGTGTGGGTGTGTATCTGTAAGTATGTATGTATGTCTGTACCAGTGGCGATTGCTCTAAGACTGCAAGGGAAGCTCAACTTCCCCTGAAATGTCAAAAAATAAGTGGTCCAATATTTACTGTTGTGTGAACTTTTCATTGACTAAATATGCGCTACAACACGTTCATCTTTTGTTCAGAATCGGCTACTTATCTCAAGTAACTGACTCGGCTTTTTTCTCACTCCTCCTCGCAGCAGAACGGCGCTTTAAACAGCCGGACGCTGAGCGTCCATGCGGAAGCCAGAGTGGGTTGTTCTGCTGCAGTGAAACTGGACGCTCATTGGATAAATACTGGGCTGGTCCCGCCCACGGACGCTCAGCGTCTCTGGGGGTCTATGGGGCAGTGAGCTGGCCTGGACGCTGAGCTTCTGCGTGGTGATTGGATGATCTGTGTGAAGCTTGATTGACAGCGAATGAGCAAATCAGCGATCTTGAAGTAAAAAAAATGCACCAAAGTGCTTCTGAAGTTTTTCATTCTGTTGTTCTGAGTTGATTCGGAGGCTTTGCTGATCCCTGGAGACTTTGGGCCAATCCCAATTCTACCCCTTACCCCTACCCCTTAGCCCTTAGCCCTACCCCTATCACTCTCCTACCTCTTTAGAATAGGGCTGAGGGCTAGGGCTACCTTTGCAGCACTATGAATTGGGATACCCCTTGGCCCTTTAAGCCCCGCCGCACTCCTATAACAGCAAAAAATTATGGATATTAGAAATGATAGAAATTACATTAGAAATTACTTTTATTTTTTAATAATGGTATTATTATTTACCTTATATTTCTTTTGAGGTTCTCCCACTTTTTGAAGCTTGCTGGGCTGTAACTTCCCCTTCCAAGCCATTTTCTTTTATGAATTTCCTAAAGTAATACAGATATATTTATATAAACACGTTTTATTACTGACATATTATAGCTTAGACGAATAATATAATTTACTCCCAATGTGTTTTGGCGCTGTATTTTGATTTCAAAAACTTTTCTTCCTTTTTAACCTCTAAAACCCAGGGTCCTCAAATACAAATCTTGAAGGTCCACATTTGCTTTTTATATACAAGCATGGGTCCGGGCAGAGCGGCGCGGTGCAGAACGGTGCTCACACGGAACATGGAGCGTTTAAAGAAAGATTTTTTTTTCTTTTTTTTTCCCCCATACATTTGCCCTGGGGCCGCAGCGAGGTGTCCGCTAATTGAGGAACCCGGCTCTAAACTGAATCAGCAGTCGGGTTTCATCGGGGGTCCCTGTGTCTAACATATTACGTTAAAAACATGATAAAGGATGATGTTAATTCAGTGATTAGTGCTCTAAAGAAGTTACAAATTCACGATTGGAAACGGTGCTGCGCAGCGCTAAAACGTTAATCCATGACTGGGACACTGTCACGCTAGTTTATCTATAAATTCAGTGAAGCAATACACTTTTTATAGCTTTTTAAATAGTATACAGAAAGCAATCTTACATTTGTGCGACTCCGTGGTGGGCGCCATGTTGTTTTTTTCTGGCCAATGTGAAACTCCGCCTACCCCTATAGAGAATAGGGAGCATCGATGCAGACTTCGCTGAAAGGGGTGAAATAGCCCTTCCCCCTTTCCCCTACCCCTATTCAAAAAGGAGAATTGGGATAGCCCTTAAGCCTCGTGAACGCGCATATCATAGGGGTAGGGGTAAGTGGTAGGGGTAAGGGGTAGAATTGGGATTGGCCCTTTGTGTTTGTGAAAAACGACTAGCGTTGTGTTTGGAGACTCGTTTCGGTCACTCTGTGGTTTCTGTCCTCGACTAGCAGCTGTGGAGCTTCTCCCCTTCTCTCACACAGCCTCCAGCCTCCAGCAGCTCCAGCTGCTCGCTAGCTGCACACAACGGCAGACAATGTGAATGTTGTGGACCGGATTTTGGCGAAGCCATTTGATAGTCTTCCTTACGAAGAGAAAATTGGTGTTAAACTGCATAACAGATCAACTCCTAAGACTGAGCTGGTGCCGAAAGGTGGGGAAAAGTAACAGGTCCTTTCAGCTGTCCTGGTCTGACAAGGTGAGCTGCTGACTGAAGTGCTGTCACCAATAAAATGTACTGCTGGCCATGCCTCTGGATGAAACTTTCTCAGGGAGGTGTTGTCTGGTCACAAGTGGGCTTTGAGGATCTGTCTAACTTGTCAGGGCGTACAAAAGGCATGAAAGCTAATAGAATTTACATACAAAAAAACAGATTACACATATTACAATGTATGCTGAAAATGAGCTTCCCTCTTTGGAAGACCAGCAGCCACCACTGGTCTGTACGTGTGGGTGTATATGTGTGGGCGATTGGAGCTATGTATGAGAGAGTGCGGTGGTCCTGTGGGGAGTGGGCCCCGGTGGGCCTGGGGGCGGTGGGCCCTGGTCTGGTCCTTCTGCTGCCCCCTGTCTGTCCTCACCTTCACTCCTCCTGATGCATGATGGGTGTGTGCTTCTTGGGTCGTGGCTGTCTGGCCATGGTCGCTGTCTGCCCTGGTCCTGGAGGGGGGGGGGGGGGGGGGGGGGGGGGGGGGGGTCTCCTGGGTGACGGGGTGCTGCGGCATCCCCGGACCCCTCTCTCCCCTCGCTCTCATGCACACACACGTAGGGCTTTGGGAGGCGGACTTATCAAGTTGGGTGTGGTGGAGGGGGGCCATCTAAGTGGCCCCAATCACTGCACGCTTCAGTGGCTCGCCTCTCAGTCTTAATTGCCTTAGTCATCTAACACGACCAAATACATACAAACACACACTTCGGGGGGTCTTGGCGCGCTGTGTCGGGGGTGGGGCTGTTCAGGTAGATGGGACTGCTCGTTTGGCCTCACTCGCGGCACGGTGTGGTTACTGCCCCTCAAATTTTAATCGCAAACAACATATACTCCATCAACACTCACGAGACGGAGGGGGGAGGGAGGGCAATGGGGTCTTCTGCGCCCCCGTTTTCGGATTCCTTCTGGTGGGGGGTGGGGCGGGGGGGGGGCTGTTGTTTTCCCCACAGGCCTGGGGTTTGTAGCGGCAGTGGTTTGTGGGGCTGCTGGCTCTGGGGGGTGCATATCTGTCTGCGGCGGTGGGGTGGGGGAAGCAGTTGTGGGTGGCGGGGGGTGCTGGATGTGGGGTTCGGTATTCCCTTGCCTTCCGGGGGTGTCTCCCACAGGATATGACAGTTGGATGACGCGGGAATGTGAGTGTGTTTGGGTTAGGGGTTGACTGTGTGTGTGTGTGTGTGTGTGTGTGTGTGTGTGTGTGTGTGTGTGTTGTGTGTGTGTGTGTGTGTGTGTGTGTTGGAATGTGAGTGTGTGTGTGCGTTTGGTTTAGGGATGAGTGGTTGTGTGTGTGCGTGTGTGCATGTGTGTGTGTCAGTATGAGTGAGTGGGTATGAGTGTTGGGTTGGGGGGGGGGGGAGTGAGGTGGGAGAGGACAGGGGGTGGGAGGGGTGGACGGGGGGGTGGGTTCCGGCTGGGGGTCGTGGGGTGGGGGTGGGGGGGGGGGGGGGGGGGGGGGGGGTGGGGGGGGGGGGGGGGGGGGGTGGGGGGGCGGGGTGCGTGGCCGGAGCGCTGGGGGTGTACTGCCCTGGGGTGGGTAGCCGCCCGTGTGGGCCGGTTCTCCCGGGTGGGTCTGGCCCGTCCGCCTGGGTGGGGGGTTGGCTCCTGGCTCTTGGGCCTTGGGCTCTCGCCCTGCCCGCCCCGGGGCGTCGAGCGCCCGGGTGGGCCGGCTCCTGCCGTTCCGTGCTCCGCGGGGCCCGGGCCCCGGAGCTGCCGGGTTCCCCGGCCGGGGCTTTCCTCTGCCCCGTTTCTGGACCGGAGCGTGGGGCGTCTGCCTGGGGGGGGGCGGCTTGGATCCGGGCTCTGTGATGCCCGCCGGCTGTCTGGCTCTGAGGGCCTCTCTGGCCTGCTTCTGGCCTTCTCAGAGGTCAGAGGTCTATAAGAGAGAAAGAGTCTACCCCTTATGTCAAAAAATGATTGATGTGACAGTCTATTGTTTAGGGGAAGGGGGGGGGGGGGCAGGTAGGGAGAGGGTGCAGGGAGGAGGGGGCAGTTGGCAGGGGGGGGGGGGGGGGGGGGGGTTCTGGAGGGGGGGGGAGAAAGGGGGGGGGGAGGGTTCTTGGAGGGGGGGGGGGGGGGGTCTGGAGAAGGGGGTGGGGCGAGGGGAAGGGTGGGGGAGAGGGGAGGTGAGTTCCCAGACTTTAATGTATTCATGTGAACAAGAAGGGGGGTGGTATGACCTAAGTATGTTTCAAAAGGTAAGTTTGGTGAGAACGTTTGAAACTCTAGACACGTTCTCATACGTCTTCGACCATATTAACATACGTCCCAGGCAACTTAAGAGGCTGTCGATTTTTCCTGTGTGATACTCGAGGACTCAGGCATTTTCGGCAGTGTGTGTGTGTGTGTGTGCGTGTGTGGATTTATTCACCATGGCAGGTCCATCGGAGGAAGAGTACAGACCACGGCTTATTGGTGAGACTGTCATAACGATTATAGAGGAACCCCAGTCTTGCGATGGTCCCAGGAAAAAAGTACTGTATTTCCGCCGGAATCAGAAACTTCCTTCGGAATGTCTGCGGGAGGAATGGTCTTTGGAGCCTTACGGAAAAAGAGGAATCTGGGGTTACTTTTTCAAATATGAGACGGGGGAGTTGTGTTTCTTCCAGCGGGATGAGCGTGAAAAGTTGTGGCCCTTCGTGGATGCGGCCAGTCTTGTCTTTCCAACGATTGGGGGATTCTGAGAACTGTGAATCCCGGCAATCTCTCCGGATTGGAGTTTCCTGCAGAACCACCGTGTCCTTATCCCAGAGAGTGGGTTACAGAGAAAAGCGACATTTATGGCAGTCTGGCCCACCAAATTTTCAGGAGCGACTCGATGGTTCTTCCGTGGCTACTCACCGGGTCGATGGGAATTTTATCTTGGAGCATTTCAACTCCGACTGCGGCGTGTTTCGTACCTTGCTGCTTGTTCCTTTGGCTGCATGGAATGAAAAGATGGAGCAAATTTCCGCAAGAATTGACAACCTGTTCCGTAGCTGCAAGGACTGGAATGAGACTCTCTCTCCCTCAGGCACACCCCCTGAAAAGTGACGCACGGCCTATCCGCAGAGAGCTGTGCCACACCCCTTGAAATGTGACGCACAGAACTGATATAAAGACACACATTTTCTAAAAATCTGACACCATTCAAGGATACTCCGTTCAACAAGCTATGTCTGCTCGTAATAGTGCATCCAGGCGTATTATCCCCACCCTCTTGAGCCAGGAGGAGAAGGAGGAGGTTGATTGGCCTTTATTCTCATCCTCTCAACAGCCCAACGACGACTGGGATTGCGATTGTCACTCAAAATCCTCTCCTGCTAGTCTGACCACACTCGCTTCAGCCGAGGAGGGTGAAGCGGAGGTTAGCTCACCCGAGGAGGGTGAAGTCAAGATCGGCGACCTGCTGACGTATTCTGAACCGGAATTGGTGGAGGGTGAAGCGGAGGTTGACGGCCTGCTGACGGATTTAGCTCTGAAAGGGGTAAAGACCGCGGTGCTTTATCTGCTCAACATCGCTCAGAAAAAGTACAAGCAGGAGAAGTGTTTCGGGTGTGCGGTTAACCACCCCAGCCAGCGTCAGCATGAGTGTCTGTGGAGCACGGAATACGACGATTTTGCAAAGAACTTTTCCCAGCTATTGAGGATACTCTACAACCCATACTTCATTAAGGCTGTCCAGAAATACCTTTCCTTGAACAACATTTATGTGCAGCGCAACATCGTCACCATAACGGTCGTGAAATTTTTGCGAGAGCTGAAATCAGCGGGTGACATCTCCGAACCCGTGCGAAACATGTATGATGAGTTGGAAGGAGAGGGAGGACTGGGCTACGGACCACTAGAGACTGCAGCGAAAATATGGGCGACTTGTGAGTAAACAAACAATCTGAAAAAAAAAAAAAAATAAAATGGACATGGGGGCCTTCTTTGATAAATACCTGTTTGAGTCGGAGAACAAGGAGAACTGCGAACCTGATGCAGAGGATATGAATAAACGTCTGACGGATATCGAGAAACACGCTGAACTTTGTCAGGTCATGGAACTTTTGAAAGTAGCTATCGAGAATAAAGCTTCAACCACAAGACGCGCAAGAACCTGGGAAGATGAGAGACTGGAAATGGCATTGAGTAGAGTTCGTACCATTTCACCTTCAGAGTGGAGCTCTATGGTACAACATGGTGTGTCTGTGTCTGAATCTGGATTGGCAGAAAACTTTAAAAAACTCTTAAGAGAGGTGGCAAAGAAATCTATGTCACCGAGTCATCTGATGTGTTTTTATGCTCTGTTTGTCGATGTTACTGCTGAACTTTTACGAAAAAAACAACTTGTAAACATTTTGGCCGAGCTCAGAATATTACACGCAGCTTTTTATAGAACTCTAGACCGAAATCTTTTAACTCAAACTTGGGCGATGTTTAAACTTTGACGCGTTTGTTAAAACATTAGTTGTTGAACAAGTAGAATTTTTTGACATCTGTTAAAATTGTTTAACAATGTTTTTTTATTTCTTTGTTAAAACATTAGTTGTTGAACAAGTAGGATTTTTTGACATCTGTTAAAATTGTTTAACAATGTTTTTTGATTTCTTTGTTAAAACATTAGTTTTTGAACATTAGAACTTTTTCCATATTTTGGTTTCATCATGTATACTTTTCTTTAACCAATGTATTGATGATGATGATGATTAAAAAAAAATAAGAAGCTCTGCTCAATCTTTTTTTCCCCATTTGGGTTTCAACATGTCTGTGAATCACTTGATGAGAAAAGTGTATTACAATCCCGCCCACCCCGGCAGCTTTGGAGGCATAGAGAGACTACGTCAGGGGGTGCAAGATGAAGCGGGGCAAGCGGTAGAGCTTGAGAAAGCTAAAGATTTCTTATCCGAACAGGATGCTTACACTCTGCACAAACCTGTCAGAGTACATTTTCCTAGAAACAGAGTGTTTGTTCCAAGACCTTTATATCAATTCCAAGCTGACCTGTGTGACATGCAAGCTTTAGCAGAGTTTAACGACGGTTATAATTATCTCTTAACCGTCATAGATGTATTTTCCAAGAGGGCTTATGTGAGAACGCTGAAGAGAAAGACTGCGGATGAGACGGTAAAGGCCTTTGAATCAGTGTTTGAGGAAAGTCAGACACCCAAAAAGCTACAGACGGATGAGGGGAAAGAATTTTTTAACAAGAGATTTGAGACTCTGATGAAAAAACACAACATCGTACATTTCTCCACAGCCAGCGATCTCAAGGCTTCTGTGATTGAAAGATTCAACCGTACTCTAAAAGGTAGAATGTGGAGATATTTTACAGCAAACAACACGATGCGATATCTTGATGTCTTACAAGACTTGGTAAAGAGTTACAATCACAGCTATCACAGCAGTATTAAAATGACCCCTATGCAGGTGACTAAAGAAAATACTTTACAAGTGTTTCAAAACCTCTACGGCACACCTCAGAAGGTAAATAAAGAGATGAAATTTAAAACAGGGGATCTAGTCAGGATATCAAAGTTGAGAGGGGTTTTTGATAAAAAATATGAGCAGAGTTTTACGGACGAGGTGTTTACGGTGACTGAATGCATACCTCGCATCCCTCCTGTGTACAAACTAAAAGATTATGACGGAGAGCTCGTCCAAGGATCATTTTATGAACAAGAGTTGCAAAAAGTAAAACTGCCTCATGACAAAGTATTTCATGTAGACAAGATTCTTAAGCATCGTGTCGTAAAGGGTGAAAAACAAGTCTTCGTACGTTGGAAGAATTGGCCTGAAAAATTCAACAGCTGGGTGAAGGCTGCCGAATTAAAGGATATATAAAAAACCTCACGCGCTTACACAGACCATCATTCCATCATGTATGGTTCAAGGGATAAGGGGTTTTACATCACCCTACCCTCCAACGCCAGCCTGGAAGTTTTCAAAGATAATAAGAGCGACAGTTTCCGTGTGGATTTAGCACAACACATCGACTTAATAGGAGAATGGGAGGTCGCTTTAACAGAGATTTCATTCCCATACACTTGGTATAACGTACCTCAAGAGAAGGCTTACTTTGACTGGAGGCGAAAGCCTCAAGAACCAGGGACAGAGAGTGAAGTTTCTCGTCATTATATCCAAGGAGGAAATTTCAGCAGCGTACACCCATTCAAGCTGGAGCTGGATGCTCAGTTTAAAAAAGTCAATGCCGATATTACTCTGGTATTTAATAACATCCAGAAGAAATTTGATTTCGTGACGAGTGGTAAAACCCACGTACGTTTCTACCCACCTTTGGCATACATGATCGGTCTCGAAGCCGGAGAATGGTTCAATTTTGAGAAGAAGACCGCTCCCTATCCCGTGGATTTAAGGGCGGGCTTTTATCATCTTTACTGTTACAGCGATGTGGTTCGCCCGCAATTAGTAGGGGACGTTTATGCGCCGCTTTTGAGAAGCGTTGAGATCCAGGGTGCATTCGGAGATTTTGTCACACATCGCTTCAACCCTGCCTATTATTTACCTGTGGCAAAGCAGCATATTGAAAATATCGAGGTCCAGATAAAAACGGATCAAAACAAACCGGCAAACTTCACCTATGGTAAAACGATTGTAACGCTCCATTTTAGACCCGCTACCTGAAAACCTGTCTATATAACCCTTCAACCCGCAAAGATATCGCTCAGTACCAAGCATCCTGCGAGGGTATCTGACCGTTGTGAGGTGTGGCCCCGTTTTTATCATTAAACTGTATCGTGGAAAAATAAAAAAAAATAAAAAATGTCTCGGATGGATTTAGGAGAAGATCCTCACCGCTTTGTACAATATTATGAGAGACAGGTGGGAGGAGATTTACCAGGATTTTATGGAGCACCCGTCATGTATGGTCGTGGTATAGGCTCTCTGTTTTCAAGATTGTTCCGTTTTGTTTCCCCTTTAATAAAGAAAGGCTTTGCCATTGCCAAACCTCATCTTAAAACAGCCGCCGGTAACATCGCCTCTGACGTATTCAACCAGGCTGTGGGAAAGCTGGCCAACCAGCAGAAACAGGAGGGATCTGGGGGTATTATGGTCTTATCACGCAGACTGAAGAGACGGCCTCCGGGACAGCGTGCCTTCTCTAATAAACGCTCCAACGCTAAAAGAAAGAAATCAGTCGGGAGAAGCTCTCAGACAAAGAGGAAGTCCGAGAGGAGCGCCGATATATTTTAAAAGAAAAAAATAAATAAATAAATATGGCTCTTTTACATCAAAAATCCCCAGAGTGCACCTTGGCTGAGCTAGACTTGTTCTCAGCACCTATGACACAGCTTTCTATCGAGGATAAAACCTACACAGAAATTTCTCCAGTGGCCTCCATTACAGATGGAGGCCCTATTGAGTTTTTTATCCCGGGAGATGGAGAAAGGTATCTGGATCTTAACGACACCTTGCTTCACGTTCGTGTTAAAATTACAAACGCGGACGGTTCAAACCTAGCTAATGACACGCCTGTAGGTCTCATCAATTATCCCGTGAGTACAATTTTTGACCAATGTGATGTCATTCTGGGAGACAGACTGATCTCGCAGTCAAGCGCCACTCATCCATACCGCGCTATGATTGAGGCTCTACTCAACTTTTCGGAAGATACGCTGAAAAGCCAATTTAGCGCGGGTCTTTTTTACAAGGATACCCCAGGGGCCATTGATTCTATTGTGATTACTAACGGACCGAACAGGGGTCTCAATAAAAGAGCCCAGTTTACTAGTCAATCGGGAGAATTACATCTTCTCGGTCCTCTGCACGGGGACATATTTTTCTGTGAGAGGCTCATGCTGAACTCTGTGGACTTGAGAATCAAATTGACGCGTGCCAGCGATGCCTTTTGTCTCACCTGCGCCCGTGACTCCACTTTCTGTCTGAGGATACTAGGAGCCTCTCTCTTTGTGAAAAAAGTCACAGTATCCCCAGCTGTAAGACTAGGTCATGCTGCAGCTTTACTGAAAGGGAATGCCCTCTACCCCCTCTCCCGGGTCAACGTGAAAACATATTCAATCCCTGCAAATTCCAGGATATGCAACCAGGAGAATCTGTTCCTGGGTTCTATGCCTAAGTACGTCGTTCTCGGCATGGTTCATCATGAAGCTTTCACAGGGAGAAGAGATCTGTCACCCTTCAATTTCCTCCACAACGACGTAGAGTACCTGGCTCTCTGTCAGGATGGAAGACAGGTTCCTGCAAAAGCTTTCCAACCGCAATTCAACAACGGATCAGCCGTCAGAGAGTTTTACAATATGTTTCTAGCCACGGGTAGGCACCTGAAAGATTTACCCCTGAGCATCGACCGTGAGGGATTTAACAATGGGTACTCTCTGTTTGCTTTCAATCTTAACCCCGCTGATGACAACGATGCGTTGTCCCCCATGTGTCACGGTAATTTAAGGTTAGAAATGAGGTTCAGAGTACCGCTGCCACAGACCACTACACTAATTGTGTATGCCTGTTATGATTCTATTCTGGAGATAGACTCAAAAAGACAGGTCCTGGTGGATTATTACTAACTCGGAACATGGACAGCCTTCAACTCCAGAGTCTTTTACACCGCCTGCTGGGAGATGTGTTTTGTGGGGTATGGCCATCGGATCAGCTTCCCTCATTGACTCCGGGTTTCAGACGACCCGCGTACTTTATCGTCAACACACACCCTGCCAGCATGCCTGGGGAACATTGGTTATCTTTAACGCTGGAAAAAGATGGCGAAGCCACTTTCTTTGACTCTTACGGATTCCCGCCAGACTTTGCTCATTACCCCCAAAGCATTTTAAAATTTCTGGAAAAATATTCTCAAAACATCAAATATCATAACCTGCAACTGCAGCACGTCCTGTCATCCTTTTGCGGACATCACTGCATCTATTATCTCTGCCAGCGTGCCTGCGGGTTATCCTTTGAACAAGTATTGGACTTGTACGAAGACGATGTGATGAAAAACGACCTCAAGGTGTACAACTTTGTGAAGAAATACAAACGCTGTGTCAAGAAACCTGACGGAAGCATCAAACAGGGGAACTGCTCTTTCCATTTTTTCGAATACTGTTGTCAGGACTATTGAATTGTTTGCTCTGTTACCTTTTTTTATTTTTTTATTTAGTTATTTAGTCTTTGTTTTTCTTATATTTTATATTATGTATGTTATGAATCGCATGTTTTCACATTTTGATGAATAAACTTTTTTCTTAACCATCTTAACTTTTATTATTTGAATAGATTACTTTTTTTAAGCGTGCATGTTTTGAAAAAAAAACTGTAGACATAAAATGGATGAATAAACTTTTTTATTAAAAAAGACAACATTTTGACATTTTTTTTTTTATTTTAATAATTATGATGAAACCCAATTGGGTGACAAAATTATTCTTCTTCTTCTTCTTATCCCGCGTCGTAGTCGGGTCTCTTTTTGTCTGGGGCTCTCCCCCTCCTCCTTCTCCTCCTCCTCCTCCTCCTCCTCCTCTCCTTCTTTCCGGGGTGTCACCCATCGTGGTGATAGTATCAGTTTCTTTTTCCTTACGGCAGTCGGAATGTCCTGCACCGAGGCTCCATCCGCATCCATCTTGATCCGCTGGTATTGAATGCGGGCTTGTGGGTTACTCATAGAAGATGCAGGAATGTTCAGCTCTGACAGAGTATTCAGAAATTTAAGCCAACCCTCTGGCGGTGAGGCCTGGGATTTTTTATAAGGGTATGAAAGGTGTTTGAATAAATCAATCATGTGAGACCCTTTCACAGTCTTTCCCCTATAAATAAATTCCCCCTTCGAATTCCAGCCAGCATCGCTCCTGGATAATTTCCTGATTATGTATTCAGCATTTCTGCGATCGCGTGAGGGAAGGCTTTTCAAAATCTCTCCGGCTGTATCATCATCATCATCATCAGATGCCTGAACACCCTGAGGAAGGGGGGCCCGAGCACCATTGGTGTCCCCTCCGTCACCCTGGGGGCCTGCATCTTTAGGCCTCTCTTCCATACGCTGCAAAGTCAGAGTCACTCTCTGCTGGTCTTTCTGATCCTGCTTCAAAAAGGTTAAATATCTTTGCAGTAAAGCCTGGTACTTTTTAATTTTTTCATAAGGATCCAGCCCCGGTTCCTCTAACACGGCTCTCATTCTATCGTCCAAATTTTCTTCGGCCGTTTCTCTGACGGATGCAGTCGGCTGTGTTAACCGACTGATCTGCTGCGGTGATACCAGATACATTTTCTGGGCTTTCTTCAGGGTCATTTCAGTCTCTTTTTCTTATCAACCCTCCTAAAAGATCACCGATCACCGGTATGGCTGCAGAAAGTAAAGGTAAAAGAAACCCGCCCGACTGTTTGCTAAGAGCCAGCTTTTTACGTTTTAAGCCGGCTTTCTTATCCGCCAACAGTCTGATGATTTTTTTCTGCTTTTTCAGTTTTTTGTATTGAGAAGGAGTCAGGGGGATGTTTCCCTTTAAAAGATTTAAAGCAATCTCACACAGCGCTTGGATAAAGTCTGGAGAGCTGTGAAGGAGAATGTCTTTTTGTTTCTTGGGTGGGGCGTGGTATAAAGCCCGAAGTAAGAGAGCGTTTCTTTTTATACGTGCTGACATGGTAATTTAAGCCGATGTTTTTGGAACATAAACAGTATCCCTCTCGTGAGGAAGTATACCTGTCCTCAGTCTGTATCGTTCTGGACAACCAGGTGTCAGGTCAACAATTAAATACCCATGAGCATCTCTAGTGGCATCTTCAAAACTCTCTAAAAAGAATGCTTTTTGCGAGGGAAACATCTGATGAGCCAATATTTTTATCTGTAGTTTGTCTCGCGGGTTTTTAAACATAACCAGATAATTGCTGTTAAGGCTAATGGTGCGACTAAATTTTCCCTGGTGAAACACATTTTGAGTCAGCATCATAACACTCATGTTTCTGTGATGTCTATGCTGAGTAAAAAGTTTAACGACTTCAGGATGATCGGAGGCTTGGACCATTGCATCATCCAAAATGATTAAATGCTTTTTATCAGAAGGAAACAAGTTTTCATCATCAAAAGAATCAGGCAGACCCTCAACAAAATGAATTTTGTTTTTAATCAACTTTTGCAGTTCACTGTACATGGGTTGAAAAGAAGTATAAATCCATACAAAATTTTCAGGTACAACATCCATAACGTATTGACAGTGTTGTAATATTTTTTTAACAAAGTAGGTCTTCCCACACCCACTGGGACCCACAACCTGACATGAGAAAGGAGTTTGAAAGGAGGGTTGAAAATAAATTTCCTCCATGACTGACAAAATAAAAAAAAAAAAAAAAAAAAAAAAATTAAAAAAACAAAAAAACAAACAAACAAACAAACAAAACTAAAAGAAATCTAATAACCAAACGGATGTGAATTGCCGCCCTGTAACAAACGTCGTTTGTCAAAGACGATGCGGAGCTTTTTTGGAAATGCCAGGTTTTTTAGCATGAGGTCCTTTTTATTTCTCCGTATGTTGTTCTGGGTGACGGTGATCACGCCCTCTCGAGAACCATCCAGGTAACCCTCCACCAGGTCGCTGAAGCTGTCAAAGTTTACCTTGTCTGCGTATTCTCTGGTTTGAGTAATGCCTTTCACGCGCATCACCACCTTGTTTGCATTTTTTGTCTGATACGCATAAGTTTTGGGACCCGCGGAAGCAAATTCTTTGATGCTGTCGCCACCCAATTCGTCCGTCAAATCACCCAGGTAATTACCTGTTTCCAAAGGCGTCTCACCTTCTTTCAGCACATAAATCAAACTGTCGGTGTCAAAGTAGAGAACTCTGTCCTGCAGCTTTTCAAGATAGCTGTAGAGTTTCAGACGAGCGTATGCTGTGGTGAATGCGGCGATGAAAATATTAGTGGTTTTACCCGGAGGGTGGACGCCTCGGTATTTCCACTGAATCAGAGCTTTCTTGTCATCGAGCACGTTAAAGTACTCCACATGATATTTTCCTGAAAACAGAAAGCTGAAAAAATCTTCAGGATCAGAGACGATGCTGGTCTGGAGCAGAGAGTGTCTCTGCGCAAACTTTCCCCAGAAGCTGTTGAGGCACAATTTTGCTACCTGTCTCTTGGCCGGATTTACCGCAATCTTGTCTGCATCTAACATGACCCCCTGATGGGCGTGATAGTCCCTGATGTATTTTTCTCTGCTCGCCTGATCCGTCGCCTCTGGAGGGTAACCTGAAGCTTCCTGCTTCCCTTTTAGAAACGTTTGCATGTAGTCTACAAACAGGGAGTCACTACTTTTATCAAAGTGCCACACTTCAGTGATTTTTCTCACTCTGTACCCCAGCTCCAAAGCTTTGTTAAACTCTACCGTGACCCAGACCCCGGTTAATGCTCTGGCATCATCGTCGTGAGTGCACGGGCCGTCCTGGTAATTGATGTCTGCACAGGTACGACAGAGTGGAAACAGTAATTTACCTCCCACACCTTTGTAAGGTAAGACTGGAAGAAACAGCTTGCGAGGAGGGTAGACTGTAGCCCTGATGAAGCCGAAGTATTTTCTGGGATCCTCAAAATCCCTGTAGATGATAGTAGGATGACCCACCGGATAGGAACACGTGCTGTTTACATAGGGGTACAGAGAGGTGACATCTACATAGTGCACAGTTTCATCAGGAGCTGCAGAGTGCCTCAACTTTAAAGCGTTTGTTCTACCTCCGTAAAGAGCGCTGCGTGGACAGAGGGGTTCAGGGGGGTTAAAAGCAGTCAGAAACCGTCTCACCTCCTCCTGTGATTTTTTAAGCTCATCCCACTCATGTTCCCAAATGACGGTGACGCAAACGCCCTGTTCAGACTCTAAAGTCTGCACTCTCTCCACGGTGGCCGTGTGAAGCTCCCCATACGTTACACCCCGTAGAGGACAGATATCATTGGGGTTCAAACACACAGGGCAGCCGTGGAAAAAGCAGCCGTGAAATTCAAAGACGTATTTCATACCCTGAATCTCGGAGTAACCGTCCACAAAATACCGTCCCAGCTGTTTTTCCCCCATGTTTAGGGCATGTTGGATATAGATGTTTTGTTTGAACATTACCCATTCCAACCATTGGATGGACGAATTTGAGAATCTTCTACAACGCCGCTCGTAGTTGTAGGGACAAAGAATGGCGAGAGTGTTGGGGGACAGGAAATTTGTGAGAAACACTTTCATGCATGCTGAAGCAATGGTGATGCAGCTGAATGGATCAACGCCGGTGCTGCAGAGAAACTCTTCTCTGAAGAGGTTGCAGCCCCTGGAGAGGACGTCGACGTCGTTGTTACAGTAATGCACCGCTTCCTTTCTAAAGTTAAAGGTACCGTGACATACACTGTTGTACCACTTGTAGAAATCTTCCTGCTCACACTGCGTCATGCACTCAACGCCGTAATATACAGGTTGAGGATAAGGTCCCACATAGTCGAGGTGGTTTTTCGAGCTGAATTTGTGAGGAAAATAACCCTTGGTTCGATCTGTAAAACCTAGAGCTTTAGGCATCGCGCTGAGACGCATGGTCAGAAAAGAGAGGGAGTCTATGAATTTTAGATGAAAATGAGGCTCTGTGAGACACAGAATCTTACTCCCTGACATCAGAATCCCCTGTGGAATCAAATCTTCACACAACATACCTTTTAAGACCAGATAGCTGTCAAATCCTCGAGCATTGTGTGCCAGAAAAACATTGCCCGTGAATCGTCTTGTCCTGAAATACAGTAGAAACGATTTCACGCAGTCTAGACCATAAAACACCTTCTCCTCACCCTTCAACGATTTAGCACAGACTAAAAAAGGGACGTGTTCACCGTTCTTGTCAACAAACGTCTCAAAGTCATAAAAAACCAAATCAGGACGTTTTTCATCACGAGGGAGAGGTTGGATGTAGCATTGGTGTTGGTCAGGGTCATCGGGTAATTTCTCCTTACAGATTTTGCATCTTGATAAGGGACAGGTGTGCCTATGTTCACCCGTGCTCCTGATGATGTGGGAGCATAGTCCACATCTTTCACATTTTTTCACCAGGTTGCAGAGGCTTAATGTAGTTCCTGGTTTAACCTCCTTGTGTCTAGTGAGACAAGCCGGTGATCTGCAAGTCCTGTGACAGTCTGAACATTTTAAGGGTCTGAGTTTTTCTGTAGGACAGACGGGATCGTTGCAGACCTGACAGTAACCTTTACAATGATGTGCAGAGGGTTTGTTGAAACCTCGGTAGCAATAATTGCAGAACAAGTTTGTTCCTATAAAACCTCGGATATTTCTTATCCCGTGGTAATGGTTCTGCAATAAAAACAGGTACAGAGGATCTGAACCGTCTGAGAAGTTTGTCTCAAAATGACACAGCGGGTGACTGTTGGTCATTCTGTAAAACACCACAATTTTGCGTCCCACAATCTCTTCAAATTTTCGAACATCTGTAAAAGTGACAGGGGTCTGATGATCTAAGCCCGCCCTAAGTTGCCACTCTCCTCCAACTCTCACACTTTCATCATCGGTCAGCTCGGGATTAGCAACGTGAGCTAAACTGATGGCAAAGCACAACTGATCGTTCCTATTTCCAACCACGTACAAGTGACGTCTTTTCTTTTTTAGAATTTCGCAGTCTAAAGTTTTCTCCAGTTTACGTTTGATACCCCCCGAAGGATTGTGCACTACCTGAACGGAGAATTCGAGGTTGTCACTTGCAAGGATATCGTTGTTGGACTGCACCAGACGATCGAGCAAATTTTCAAAAGCGGGAAAAATATTTTCACCTCCATCATTGACCGTTAGAGCGAGGCTGTCTCTCACATTTTCACTCACCACTTCAAGCTGTACCACATCATTACGTCTAGACAGTAAACGCGCTTCATCCGCCAAGTCCCGAACTTGCCCCATCACATCTCTGTAAAATTTGGCAATGTCAGGTACATCTCCCGTGGGAGGAAAGGTTACGATGCGCCTTAATCTCTCTGTGTTAAAGGGATGGTGGTTGACCGTTTGTAACCCCCCTCCCTCTTGAGAAGAATCCCTTTGCAGCTCTGCGCCTGGAAGCAGGCTCTCTGTCACTGCCACCCCCTCCTCCTCCTCCCCCTGCAGACAATGGTGTGGGGGTGACACACGCTCTGTCTGCTGACTATTGTCTGAGCTCGGGGGCTGCTCTGTCTCACCCTCCCCCTGGTTAAGTTTCTGGAGGGCAGTCTCAATAAGTTTCAACGGGTCGCTGGGTTGATCAACAGCAACAACAACAGCTTCCGGAGGTTCCTGTTTAGACGCACTTTCTTGTGTCTGAACGGGGTCCTGTATAGCATTTAATTGTTGTATTTCCATTTCTAATTCGATCGGGATACTGGGGTGCTGGGGTCGGAGATTTCTGAGAGCATTTTCAAGAGCTTCGAACGGGTCGTCACAGTTTCTTTCTGCAAAAGAGGCCTCTGCATTTTCTATAATGTCTAGATTACTGTTTCTTTCTACATTTTCAACCGAGGGGAGTGGTATCCTATTTAATTGCTGTATCGCCGACTCTAACTCCACAGGGACTAAACAAGAAGGGTCCGACTCTAATTCTCTATCCATCCTAAACCCAAATGTCACACATCTAAGCAAACAAATCAAACTTTCTCATAGACGGCTAAGAAAGAGGTGTAAGAGGAGGACAGAATGCGGAGATGGGTTGCAGTTACTTGACACAGCATTTTTAGTTTCTCCATCCTCTTGGAAGAATCTTCCTTTTGAGGATTCCGGCACTGTCTCTGTGTCCTCCCATCCGGGGTCTTCCTCTTCTTATCAGTATCTGTAAAAACACAAATAATCAGAATTTAGATTTTCTGAATAAATTCTAAAAATGATGTTGTATCACAATTATATAATATTTTTACCGGTAAATAGTCTTCTGCTGACTCCGCATCTAATTCTCTGGAGGTTATAACGCCGTGTAGTTGCTTTCTGTCTGATGCGACGGGGTGTCCCACCAGCAAGAAAAGCCTGCTGAATCGGTGTGACAGGGCTTGATGCTGGCGGTGGAGGGGTTGCTTGAATTGGTGTCGGAGGAGGAGTGATGGGTGAGACTTGATACGGAGTTCGGAGCCTGACCGGTGTTGCAACCTGAGGAGGGGATTCTGTTGTGTTGTAAAAAAAAAAGAAAAAAAAAAAAATTATTCTAATTACAGACATCAAGACATTGAAACATTAAGTCTCCCAGAACGACATCACCCACGTGTGTGTGTGTGTGTGTGTGTGTGTGTGTGTGTGTGTGTGTGTCTTGGGAGCTGGGGGATGTTGTCTCGACTACTTCATTTGATCGCTGAATGCTGAGAAGTGTGCTTCGTCTCACCAACAATGGCTTGGAAAGTGCTGGGTCTCTCCGTCGCGGTGGATTCGCCCTCGTCCGGATTTCGCGGTGCAGCTCCCGCATCAATAGTGGCTCTCTCAAGAGGGCCCGCCGGCTCTTCTTCTTCTTCTTCTTCTTCTTCTTCTTCTTGGATTTCACCGTAAAACACGGGACCGTTGGGTGAAGGCTGACGTTGTGCCGTCTTTTTCTCTCCTGGAGGATATTTTATATTTGAAACATGAAGTTCCCGGATGCGTTGGAACACTTGTAAAAAAAAAAAAAAACGGATGTTGGATCTTACCAGTGGCCCTCCCTTGCTCCGGAGAAATAACAATGACGTCTTCTAAATCCTCCCAAATGACTGCTGAATGAACCAGATCTGTAAACACATTCAACAGTTATAAGAATAATAATTGCACAATTATAAAATGTTTTTTAATTTAATAATGAATAGATGAAAAAAAAAAAAAAAAAAAAGTACCGATGTCTGATTGTGTGAAGGGGATGTCAGCAAACTCTGCAACAACAACAACAACATTTAAAAAATAATAATAAATTACAATACAAGTTAGGGAAACTTTTATGAGAATTAATAAAATTAAAAATTTAATAAATGAGCTACTTACTGGGCATTGTTCCGATCTGTTGAGATTTTCTGGCAAGGCGTGTCCTGGTGCTGGGCTCTTTGGAGTTTTTTTCATCCGTGTGTTTATATATACACCCTCAAAGCATTCAAATGTGCGTGCCTTCTCATGTAGGAGGGTCTGAGGTCACGGAACAGATAATGGTGTGAAAATCGAGCGAGTCCTAAACACCCTGGGGGTTATGTTAATATATGAGTACATGTCTGGTAATACGTCTGGAGCTTCACACGTTCTCATACAGAGCAAAGCATTCAGATGTTTGTACCTTCTCATGTAGGGGGGTTTGGAGCTCGGGGGACAAACAGATAGTGTGGATAGATAATAGATAGATACCGTGAAGAATCGACAGCCTTCTTACAGCCATCTTGCAGCCTCCTAAGCTGCCTGGGACGTATGTTAATATGGTCGAAGACGTATGAGAACGTGTCTAGAGTTTCAAACGTTCTCACCAAACTTACCTTTTGAAACATACTTAGGTCATACCACCCCCCTTCTTGTTCACATGAATACATTAAAGTCTGGGAACTCACCATCCCCTCTCCCCCACCTCTTCCCCTCTCCCCCACCCCCTTCTCCAGACCCCCCCCCTCCAGACACCCCCCCCCCCTTCCCCCCCCCCCCCCCCCCCGCCAACTGCCCCTCCTCCCTGCACCCTCTCCCCTACCTGCCCCCCCCCCCCCCCCCCCTTCCCCTAAAACAATAGACCTGTCAATCAATCATTTTTTGACATAAGGGGTAGACTCCTTTCTCTCTCATATATGCATGATCACTATCACCATCACTGTCACCATCATATTTACATGATCACGTTGATCTTTAATCACTCTTCACATACTTGGTTACCTTGTCTTCTTGTGGTGGTTAGACTAATGGTGATCTGCAGTAGACCTCTCTTGATGCACGCCCCTAGTTTACTACTAGTTACGACTAGCTATATTAAAAAAAAAAAGGGTTTGTGGTGTCCTTGCATTTCCTTCCTCCCCTATACCACCTTTTATTTTTGTGGCCTGGTCTGTTCACTGATATGGTTCGGGGAAAAAAAAAAAAAATCTATGTATGGTTCTGTAATTTTCTGTGTTGGTTGTCGGCTCTGTTTTGGTGTTGTCTAGATTGGGGGTTTGGGATTGTTCTAGGTTGCGTGTGGTGCGTCGACAACACTGTTTTGTATTGTGACTTTGTACATAGGTTGTGCCCCCCCCCCCCCCCCCGTTCTCCCTCTCTTTATCTTTCTCTCTTTCTGTCCCTGCTCTCTGAGCGTTTCCGTCCCGGTCCTGTCCGGCAGCCATGCCGGATGCCAGCTTTAAATAAAGGCAGCAGCAGGAGGAGACTCAGTCTCGTCCTGCTGCTAACATTAAAATCTGTTCGGATAGTAAAAGGCTACAATCATATAATATTGCACGCCCCAGCTGCCGAACAGGACAAGGGAAAAAAAAAAAAAAAAAAAAAAAAAGGATGACAAGGACAGAAAATCAGATCAATCTGATCTTGCATTTCATCTCCTGTCTTCAGCTTGGGATGTCAGATCAAATGCCTTTTGTTTGCTACAATTCTGAGCATCTCTGTACAATTTCTTCTTTCTCAGCCTGAGATAGATTACGAAGATGGACAAGCCGGCCCAATCTGAGTCACCGTCTGGCGTTGGGCCCTTCAACTGCCACGGATGCTGCACACCGCTGCTGGAGCAAGACCGTCACGGCCGCTGCTTCTGTCCCTGCCTCTAGCTCAGCATGCTTGCTGGTTGGCCTGGCTTCTTCTTCCTGCTGGAAGAAGTCCAGCGCTGAGCTGCCATCATGGGAGCTGTGTCTCCCGCTTTCGCACCCTTTCACCGTTCCGTGGGAGCGTCTCGCGGCTCTGTTCACCACAGCCTCCCCTGGGTGCCAAACGTGAAAGGTTTGAAAGGACACCTGGCTGTCTCCTCCCACCCCTAGCTGAGGCCGTGCACGGCCCTTTCGAGGGAGCCCCCCCCCCAAAAAACATATGTACTCCAAGACGGCGGGCGGGCTGGTGTTTCTGGATGTGAACGCAGTGCAGCCGCTGACGCTTCACTTCCACATGTTGGAGACCTGCTGGGCCTGCTCTCACCCTGGCTGTCCAGGACACTGAGAAATAGTTATGCTCTGCGGTTTGCACATCTCCCCCCGCCCCAACCCCCATTCTGTGGCCTCCGCAGATTGCGCTCACACCACTGAGGCGCATTGAGCTCGGCAGAGGTTTCTCTTCCTCTTCTTATGCCGCTGCTCAGGAGAAGCAGTGGACAGAGGTGGCCGGGCACGTTCTGGCTGTGGCCAGACACCCCGCGCGCTCACTGAGGTGAGACGACAGATGATGCGCCCCCGCTCACGCGCCCTGGGTTTTTCCCGCCAAGAGTGCTGAGCGTCTCTCCCAGACAGTGCTGCACCTCACTACGTGGAGACGTAGTGACATCAGTGGAGGCGCCCTGTCATCTTTCACCCCCTCTCCTCCTCCAAGCTCGCGGTGGAGCCGGGCCAAATATAATGTTCACTCCCTGCTGTCATGAGACACGGAGTGCCAGGATGGCTGGGATGCTGTGCTGCATCTAAGCGTCCCGGGCCCTCTAAAGAGCACAAATCCTTGCATCACGCCACGCTCGCACTGCAGGGGCACAGCTGCTGAGCACAGCTTTGGCCTCTTCTCTTCCACGGCAGCCACTCCACTTGCGGTCACCTGCCGACGTCAGACATGGAGCACCTGCTGTGCTGTGACTGCGGTCGCACATCCCGCAACTTCGAAAGAGCACACTTCCTCATATGACGCTACCCCCCCCCCCCCCCCCCCCCCCCACACACACACACACACACACACACACACTCCATGACGTCCACCTGAAATGGCTCCTCGCCGTCACAAGTCGTGCGGGATTGAGGCTTTCACTGTCACTGTGGCCACGGCCAAGCACCCCAGGGATTCTAAAGAGCACAATCCTTTGAACCACACCACGCTTGCTTCGCTGGGGTGAGCTGACCGCAGCTGTGACCTCTCCCTTTCCACAGCGACCCCCCCCCCCCCCCCCTCCCAGATCGGGTCAATATTTCTACACGCGTCACACTCATGCCACAGAGGCGTATAGCGCTTGATGCAGGTCCTCTCACCCCTGCTCCGACTGTGGCGGAGAGCCCGGCCGCCGGCGCGCATGGGACACAGATGAGGGGCACCCCTGGTGATGTGGTGTCTGTCCCTAAGTGTCCCAGATTGGCCGCCACGGCAGTGCATAATGCCCTCCCGCTTGCACTGCCTGTCCGCCTCCCAGCGAGGAGCCCTGAGCATCCCTCCCCTGTGCCTTTCTCCCACTGTCTTCCGACAGCCTCATGATGGAGTGGAGGAGAATTTGACAGCGCCGGGATCATGATTGGCGGCATCCCTGCAGTGGAACAGCCTGATGCTGTCTTCCCGACAACCAGGGTTATCAGCGGATGGCCCGATGCGACTCGGGACCACGCCCCCTCCACCTGCTTCGACTGCCATGAGACGCCGGGGACTGGCCTGGGCCGGTTTCCCCACTGCCTCTTGATCTGCACTACGCACAGCCCTTTCATGACAGGCCCCCCACCTCTTTGTTCCGAGAGTGCAGGCGGGCCAGGGCTCCTGGATGTGAACATAGTACAACCGCTTACACTTCACTTTCACGCATGGCGCGAGATGCTGGGTAAGCTCTCACCCTGGCTGTCCAGGATGCTCAAGTGCGGTTACGCCCTCAAATTTGCATGTCCCCCTCCTCCTTTCAATTGAATCCTCCACATGCAGCTCACTTGCCCCTCGGGGGCAGCTGCACTTATGGAGGAGGTGTCCTCACTCCTACACCGGGGCACGATATCGGAGTTGAGCATGGAGGAGGCCTTTATCTGGGCCTGGAACTGGACGCTGTGACCATGACGGCTCGCCTCTCCAAGGAAAGGCGGAGCTCGCTTCTGTCCCTCCTGCAGCCCTTAGTCGCATCACCCGTGATACGGGTCCATCAGGCGAGGACTGTTCTGAGAGTGATAGCTGCGGCCCACCCCGTGGTGCGCCTGGACCTCCTCCATGTGCACAGGCTCCAGTGATGGTTCAGTCGCCTCCGCCTATCTTCGGTGTGGGACAAGCACAGGGAAGTCTCAATTCTGCCACAGGCGCGAGGACCTCCTGTTCTGGCTGGACCCAGTTCTTGTCCAGCAAGGAGTCCCCATGGGCTGCGTCTCGCATCTTGTCCAAGTGTTCACGGATGCGTCGTTCACAAGTTGCCGAGGCACTCTAGACCAGTGTTTTTCAACCACTGTGCCGCAGCACACTGGTGTGCCGTGAGATATTGTCAGGTGTGCCGTGGGAAATTATCAATTTTGTGTCTCTGAGGTCTCGCGCCTGGCAGAATGTAGTAGCTACTCTTCCATACCAGTAGGTGGCAGCAGCAGGTAGCTGCTGCTGGTGCTTTGCGCTTTGAGACAAGTGAATTAGTGATGCATGTATGCAGCGGCAGGTGGCATTGACGGTGGCATTGTGGATAGCAGGACGACGGTGAAAGCAATGGATAAGTTTTTGAAAAGGAAAAATGCGGACTCGGAACTGGACCCTGGACAAAATGTGGACCCAGATGAAGGCCCTAGTATGAGTGGAAGTCAAAAGAAAGCAAAGACAGTGACGTCCAGCAAAGGTTCCGGCACGAGGCAATACAACGAAAGCTATATTTCATTTGAATTTACTTTTACCGGAGATGCGACGGCACCAACTCCGTTGTGCTTAGTATGTGGTGAAAAGCTCTCCAACAGCGCCATGGTCCCAAGTAAGCTTAAACGCCATCTCCAAACAAAACACCCATCACTTCAAAACAAAAATGTGGAGTATTTTGTTCGCCTGCGTGACCATACGGAGAAACAGGCAACTTTCATGAGAAAAACTGCAAAAGTAAATGAGAGAGCCCTTAAAGCCAGCTACCACGTTGCTGAACTTGTGGCTAAATCAAAAAAGTCCCACACTGTGGCAGAACAATTAATACTTCCGGCCTGCAAAGCCATTGTAAATGAGATGCTCGGACCCGAAGCGGCAAAAGAAATAGCCAAAGTCCCTCTCTCAGATAACACAATTTCCAGACGTATTAATGAGATGTCTGCGGACATTGAAAGTGTGGTTATGGATAAGATCCGTGTCAGTAATAAATTTGCGTTGCAACTTGATGAATCCACTGATATAAGTGGACATGCTCAACTCTTGGCCAATGTGCGTTTTGTGGATGGGGACGCAATCAGAGAAAACTTTTTCTTCTGCAAGGCTTTGCCAGAAAAAACAACAGGAGAGGAAATTTTTCGGGTCACATCAGAATATCTGGAAAAAGGAGGACTGAAGTGGGAAAACTGCACGAGCGTCTGCACTGATGGAGCTGCAGCCATGGTAGGGCGCACCAAAGGCTTTGTAAACAGAGTGAAGGAAAAAAACCCAGATGTGATCATTACGCACTGTTTTTTACACTGCGAAGCCCTCGTAGCCAAGACTTTACCAGCAGACCTCGTTCCTGTGTTGGATGATGTTGTGCGCATGGTGAACTTTGTGAAGTCACGACCCGTGAAAAGTCGCATATTTGCAGCTTTGTGTGAGGAAATGGGAGCAGAGCATAAAGTCTTGCTGTTTCATACGGAGGTCCGATGGCTGTCGCGGGGCAAGGTGCTGGCCCGTGTGTATGAGCTGCGAGAGGAACTTAAGGTGTTTCTGACAAATGAGGGGTCCGATCACGCAAAGCTGCTTGCGAGTGATGAGTGGTGTGCAAGGCTGGCATACCTGGCAGATATTTTTCATCATCTGAATGAAATGAACACACGAATGCAAGGCCGAAATGAAAACCTGCTCACATGTACAGATAAAATAAATGGATTCCGTGCAAAGGTGCAACTCTGGCAGCAACATGTGGAAAGTAGCAATCTTGAAATGTTCCCACTCACCAGTAAATGGCAAGATGTTAATGCTGTTGCACTGTGTGAGATAATAGTTAAACATTTGAAAATTCTTGAGGAGAAGATTTCATTTTATTTCTCCTCAGTCTCCACGGAGTGCCTTGACTGGATCAGGGACCCATTCAGCTCAGCATCAGCTGTTGGAAAGGACATGACTTTACAGGAGCAGGAGGAACTAACTGAACTGAGACAAGATCGTGGTTTCAAGCTAAGTTTTGCTGATCTACCTTTGGACAGTTTTTGGTTGGCAGCTGCCAAGGAGTTCCCTCTGCTGGCCAACAAAGCTATTTTGACATTGCTCCCATTTTCCACAACATATCTGTGTGAGGTGAGCTTTTCAAGCCTGACTGCTGTAAAAACTAAAAACAGAGAAAGACTGAGAGCTGTGGAGGAAGAGCTTCGGGTGTGTCTTTCATCAATTCCTGCCAGGATATCAGCTCTGTGTTCATCCAAACAGGCCCAGGTTTCACACTGAGTGAGTATAAATATGAAAGATTATAAAATACTGTAACACTTATATTGTTAATATAAGCTTTTCACATTTTCAGCTGGTGGTGTGCCGCAGGATTTTTTCAATGGAAGAAATGTGCCTTGGCTCAAAAAAGGTTGAAAAACACTGCTCTAGACCACCCCGCAGTGGACGGTGTCTGAGACTCCACCCTCACTCACATCAATGTGTTTCAATGACTGCGATGCAGCAGGTGTTACTTCATTTCCAGCCCAGGCTGCGGGGCAAACGTGTTGGTCTGGTCAGACAACACCACGGTGGTGGCCTACCTGAACAGACCGGGGTGGACGAGATCCACTCCCCTGCATCACAAGGCGGTGGAGATTCTGCTGTGGGCAGATTTCCACTTGTCCTCTCTGAGAGCACGACACATGCCAGGCACACTCAATGTCAGCGTGGACAGGATGTCTCGGGGAGGCCCAATACCCGACAAGTGGTGCCTGTCACCCCGAGTGGTAGCCCGGATCTGGCGCAGGTTCGGCCACCCCGTGGCCGACCTTTTCGCCAGTGCATAGAACGCACAGTGCTCACTCTGGTTCTCGCTCAGGTCATCAGACAAACCCCCTCTCGGGGTAGAAGCCTTGGCTCATGGGGTCTGGCCTTCAGGCCTCCTGTACGCCTTCCCTCCAACCTGCCTTTTAACCCCTTTGCTGCGCAGGGTGAGGTTGCTGGGCCTTCACATTCTGGTGGTAGCCCCGGACAACCCGAGTGCCAGGTTGTTCCTGGACCTGGTACAGTTGGCGGTTGGGGATCCCTGGCTGATCCCCGATGACCCCAATGCCCTACTCCAAGCGAGGGGCGTCCTGCGATCCCGCCCTGTCTTGGGCAGGAGACTCCTGGTCTGGAAGGTGAGAGGGTGAGACTAGCTGGGCTAGATCTCCCCCCGGCCGTGGTGTCCACCATCCAGAGTGACAGGGCCCCCTCAACTGTCAAGACCAACAGGTCTCAGTGGCGCCTCTTCACGTTGTTGTGCTCAAAGAAGGGTTTGGAGCCAGCTCCTGCACTGTCGGCAGGGTTCTGGAGTTTCTGCAAAGTTTGCTGGATAGCGGTCGCTCTGTTTCCACCCTCGTGGTGTTTGCATCGGCCATGACGATGGGCCATGAAGGCTTCGGGCGCTTTTCGGCATGCAGCCACCCGCTGGTGAAGCGGTTTCTGTGAGGTGTGTGTAGGCTGAAGCCTCCCCCTAGACACATAGTTCGCCCGTGGGACCTCCACATCGTGCTGGATGGTCTGGGGGGGCCCCCCTTCGAGCCTTTGGAGCAGGCGGACTACTGTTTTCTTTCCTTCAAGGCTGCCCTCCTTTTGGCTCTGGCTTCTGCCAAAAGGGTTGGGGATCTCTGTGCCCTGTCGGTCCACTCCTCCTGCATGTCTTTCAGCCAGGATGGTAGACTGGTTCATCTCTGGCCTAACCCGGCCTTTCATCCCAAGGTGATCACTTTGGATTTTCGATCAAGAGTGATCCGGATCAGGGTACTTTGCACCTCGCTTGGTTCATCGGTGGGTGATCCGCGGCTGCGGTTGCTGTGTCCGGTCAGGGCTCTGTTTTATATACTAGTATAGTATACTATCAGTTTGAGGTGGAACGGTCCAGTTATAACTAGTAGTGTTTCCATAAATTATAAATCGTATTGTACATACAGTACAGTTTGTGTCAAAGTTGGGAGGGCTTTTATTCAGAAATTCCGCCTCGGATGGAGTTGATTTTTTTCTGGGTGTCATCCTGAGATGGAGTACTAACAGTTTGAGGCAGATCGGTCCAGTTATAACGGGTAGTTTTTTCATAAACTACTAATCGTTGGGTATATACAGTACAGTTAGTGTCAAAGTTGAAAGGGCTTTTATTCTGAAATTCGACATCAGACAGAGATCATTTTTTCTGGGTGTCATCCTGGGATGGAGTACTATCAGTTTGAGGTGGAATGGTCCAGTTATAACTGGTAGTTTTTCCATAAAGTATAAATTGTTGTGTATATACAGTACAGTTCGTGTCAAAGTTGGGAGGGCTCTTATTCTGAAATTCAACATCAGATGGAGCTGTTAGTTACTGGGTGTCATCCTGGGGTTGAGTACTATCAGTTTGATGTGGAACGGTCTAGTTATAACGGGTAGTTTTTTCATAATGTATTACATACAGTACAGTTCGTGTCAAAGTTGAGAGGGCTCTTATTCTGAAATTCAACATCAGATGGAGCTTTTGTTTTCTGGGTGTCATCCTGGGGTTGAGTACTATCAGTCTGAGGTGGAACGGTCCAGTTATAACTGGTAGTTTTTCCATAAAGTATAAATCGTTGTGTATATACAGTACAGTAAGTGTCAAAGTTGAGAGGGCTTTTATTTTGAAATTCCACATCAGACAGAGATGATTTTTTTCTGGGTGTCATCCCGGGATGGAGTACTATCAGTTTGAGGTGGAACGGTCCAGTTATAACTGGTAGTTTTTTTTATAAACTACTAATTCTTGTGTATATACAGTACAGTTCGTGTCAAAGTTGGGAGGGCTCTTATTCTGAAATTCAACATCAGATGGAGCTGTTAGTTTCTGGGTGTCATCCTGGGGTTGAGTACTATCAGTTTGAGGTGGAACGGTCCAGTTATAACGGGTAGTTTTTTCATAATGTATTACATACAGTACATTAAGTGTCAAAGTTGGGACTGCTTTTTTTCTGAAATTCCACATCAGACAGAGCTGATTTTTTCTGGGTGTCATCCTGGGGTGGAGTACTAACAGTTTGAGGCGGAACGATCCAGTTATAACTGATAGTTTTTTTGTTTTTTTGTTAACTTTTGGCCTAATTTAATAGAAATACGAACGTGTAAAATGCTTTTATTTTGAAAGACTACGTGATATTGATGTGCGCATTTCTGACTCCTCGGGTTTTTGTGGAAGGTTGTTTTTACTTTGAAATGAGGCGTTTGTTGCTATTACCCTAATGTGCCATGTATGCTTGCACCGCAAAACAATGTGTGGGCTGGCTTGACCAAGTGTTTCTAGTTGTGTGTTGGCTTGACCTCAGTCTGCTACTGCTGGCCTCCCCCATCACAGAAATATGTTAATTCCTGCCACTACCACATTGTGCCTGTGTGTTATCCGGTGGTTTCATCCATGTTAAGTCCTTAATTGATCAACCGATCGGGTGTTTGCTCCGGTGGGAGCGCTTGGATTGTCCACCCACACCACGGGAGGTGGGTGGACTTACGTACACTTCCACATTGGCGGGAGCGCTTGTTAATCTGTTTAAATGTGATATTCTTTGTCAATCTTCAGCATTATTTCCTCCTCATGTCTTGTGGGAGCGCTCAGTTTCTACACCCGCGCATCCAGGTGGGTGGTGCTTATTCACCTATATTTGTATTATTTGTCATTAAATCAAGTATTTGTGTTGATGTAGAAAAGGCCACAAAGTTTGTTTATAGTTTATATACTCGAGAAGGGATTATTTAGTTGTCACGGGGTCTAGCCGCCACACCCCCTTCTACACCTGTAGCTCAGTGCCGTCACAACGGAGCAGCAGCAGTGTATGGGGTGAGGGATCGATAGATTGTGTGTGTCATTGACAATTTGTATGATGACCTGTGAACTGTGGAACTGGGAGTAAAGCCCTTTTATTCACCTGCAAGCTGCCTCCCTCCTCATTACTCCTCAACCCTGAAGTGGCCACAAGTGGTGTTCTGGCCGACACACCGGACATGAACAGAAGATAATTCCTGATTCAGAACTAGTCCTAACCCCAACCGAGATTCCTCCGCTACATTTGATGGCCCTTCGAGCCGGATTATCATTTTGTTTATGTCCAAAATAGATTGAGGTCTGGAGTATGAGGAGTACGGTGCACGCCCTAAACGGACTGTTCGTCTGCCTGTCCGCTACGCTGACTATGAAATTGGCCCACCATACAGAAAGGACGCAGAGATGGCTCACCTGAAGGGCGCGGCCAGGAAGGCCCCCTTCACCCCCCTGATGGTTCTTCCCCGCCGAGAGACTGGCAGAGGCGGGATGCTGTTCTCCAAGAAATGGACATGTGCTACGGAGCTGAGAGCCAACTACACAGCCAGGAGGACGAGCTAGCCCCCATGCCATCCCTCAAGAGCTCAAATCAGGAGCAGAACACTTTACGCCCCTACCTTCAGCATGGCCCCCTGGAGACCGACTTGAGGACTGTAAAGCAGAGTTAGACAACATCCGGCGTGAGAGGCATCTTCTTCAGCAAACACAGCGTGCATGTCATCAGATGCGGCAGAGATGAGGACGCTACGCCAGGAAATGAGGCAGCTCATCCACGCTGTCCAGAACCTGCAGAGCCTTTCTCCTGTTCCTGCTAGAAGATCGGTGTTATGGCAATTTTATTTAACAAAGGGCATCAGCCGGTGAGTTTGTTTTGGTCTTTTTTATTAAGCTGTACAGCAGGAGAAGTCACTCAGTCAACAGAGTAACAGAGTGAGTTCTGCCCTCACAGGGGCGTGCAAGCCTCTAATAACTATCTGCCACGTTCACTCCCAGGGGCCTTGACTGCACCCAGCCATAGGCTGGACACAGGAAGACTCCCACGAGTGCCCGCAGCTGCTACGCTAAGATTATCAGGAAAAGTAAATTCTAGTCAAAGCATTCGCGGTTCCCCACACATCTGTGTGAGAGCTGCAGTTATTTATAACAAATAAATTTAAGCACTGCAAAACAGTTAAGCATGCACTCAATAGAAATTTCCACCACACATTCCCCCCTTTTGATTAAATCAATCACGTTTTAATCAACCTTATGGAAAATTTCACCTGATCACTCAACTTCAAATCATCAAACCATCAGGAACATCAGAGATGTGTGTGAAAGAGTAATCAGAAAGTTCAACAGAATGAAACAAAGCATATTGAGCCAAAGTAGCCATGCAAGCCATACCAAACAATGAATCATGTGAATAATGCTTCAGGAAAATAAAGACAACACAGATAAGGAAAAAGCAAGCATGCCAGCAATCTTAGTAAGCCAAGCTCGCCAGCTGCCCCCAGTCAGCCACCCCAGAAATCCCATCCGGACGAGGGGACACTGTTTCCTGAGAGTGCAATTCAGCAAGCAGAGAAGGCAGCTGAGTGTCTCCGTTAGTCATGTTATCTGAGATGTCAGGAACTCAGGGGCAGTGCTGACCACCTATGAGAGGGCAAACCCCCCCCCCCCCTTCTTTTCAAGAAGGAGGGCCACTCTGTTCAGCAGGCCCAGGACACACATAGCCTTCTGCTCCTCCATGAGGAGGTCAAATCCATCAGTAACAAGACTAGTGAGGCTCTCATGCTGGTTATGAATGGTGCCATGCTAAGGGAAGACACCTCCTCAGAATGCTGCTGAAAAGGAGAGGGAAAGGGTAAGGGTAAGACTGCGGTTTGGGGCAGCAGCATCTCCAGGAGCAGGAACATCTTCACCGTTGCCTGGCAGAGGGTGGACTACCTCACACAGGAGCTGATCTCAGGGATTATTCTGCCCTGTGGCTGGGAGATCAGCTGTTGGAGTCAGGGTGGTACTGGAAAAGGCTTAGAGTGACTGGCCTGGCTCCAGGTAGCTCGCTCTGCTACCTTAAAGGGAGTGTGAGTCACCAGCAGGACCTGGACCTGGCCACCGGCTGGCCTTCCAGTGTTTCCTGCAGAAGTCCTTCACCTGGATCCAGTCACCTGGAATCAGCCAGCGAAGAGTGAAGAGGTCCTTCAGCCAGGAGGGGAAGGGCCCTGTGATGGTCTGTCTGATCTGAAACAGAGCAGCTCCACAAAGTCCACCATCAGGTGGTCACAGGGTACTCAGGTGGTGGTGAGCAGCATTCCCCACAGCGTTCTCCTTGCCTTGCCTTGTGAGCTGCACACACCAAACACTCTATAGTGCTGTTCTGCTACCACTGAGAACTTCCCGGAAAACCAGAATGGTGTGATCTGTTGGGAATGATGAGGCCTGATGTACCATTTCCCCCTCAGACACACCATGTACACATAGATACAGCAGGACATCAACACATCAGAATGGGTTAGTCTGTTAATCGAAGCTTCGAGCAGGGGGAAAAAAAACTGTCGTCATTCCCCGGAAAGTTGCTGAGAGTGTAAAGGAGGGGCTGAGCAGTCTGAAGAGACAGCTCAATGAAAACAACCTCAAACACAAGCTGCATTTTATCAGCATGTCCTTCAACGCCATCCATTTCCCCGGCGTGAATCCCAAACAACCTGAGCCTGGTGGTCAAAACAGCGCATCGTGAAGCAAGCTGCCAATATAGAAAGAACATTATCATTTTACCAGAACTATCAGAACCATAACACCAAAGTTTGTTCAATATCAGAAACAACGAAATGACAGGTTGAGACAGAAAAGTGAAGAAACACTGCAGGGCCTGGGATGCTTCCAGTGCATCTGGAGTATAGGAAACCTGTAAACATGCAGTCAGAGACCTAATGGGAGTAATGAAATCACAATTATTTGGAATCAACTGTCGACAGCAGGAATACATTCCCAGGAAAGACACAACCTGGTCTTGGTGAGCAAGCCTGGTGTGAATCCGGTGAATCATATAGACTCTGTCTCCATTGAACACCTTGATCATTTACTCACTCCATAACACACCCAATACCTGTAACCACTGTCATCGTCCGGACGTGTGAATGTGACACCTGGCCTCAGTGTTACTCTGGGAGGTCTAGCTGAGGTTATTAAGCTACATAATCTTTGTTTAGTCCACAAATATTTCAGCTAAATCAGATGGAGGTGGAAGTTCCATCTGTGTCAGTGGATCTTGAAATTGACATTTGATTGAGGGTTCTTGTAGCCAATCATAAACAAACCTTCACTTAAATAAGTTCTCTTGTGTATTTAGCATTGGTATATTTTCTCCATAATACATACAGATAAACATAGAGTTCAAAATATTAAAGCATCACATTTTAAATCATTTCACTAAAGACGATGAGCCCCACAAGCCTGTGGTCAGTGCCACAGCGATGTGGGGGGAGAAGTGACCCATAATGGAGGCAGCCTGCTGCCTCCTCTTCATTTTATCAGGATCGATCAGTCCTGTTGACCCACTAGTATTTCTCCCTTGAGATTGACAAGATAGATCAAACACATCATCATTTGAAAGTTGATAAAGTAACTTTAGGAATTCCAATTACCTCTCTTTTTCTCTGTCCGTGTGTGTGTTTGTGTGTTCATGCTCTGACCTCGGCGATCAGTCAGCAGACGACATGTCGTCATTACGTCGGAAGTTTTCACATTTGTAATCAAACCCCATCGCCTCCACAACCTCCTCAACCGCCAGCCACCACGCCTCCAGCCCCCGGAGCAGCTCCCTCCATTGTTGTGTGCACTGCTTCCACAGCCACAACAGTTCCTCCTTCTCTCCTGCATTAACAAAAAAGTCTCAGCAGAAAGAGAAGAACAGGATCACCACACATGTCCTCACAGGCCCAGAAAGAAACAATTTTCCCTAAATCTGAGTCAATGTGAGTCCCTCTAGTTGTGTGTGTGTGTCTGTAATTCCCGCTGCTCCATCCTCAGGCCGGTGCGGTGTGGCTGGCAATGGAGGATCGGAATTGCGGATCGGAACGATGGGGGTACCTGCAGGAATTTTCCAACAAAACAAACAAAGGTTTCCCAGACAAAAAACAAAACAAAACACATTAATATATTATTTTCTACCAAACTATCTTCTCGGTGCTTCTTCAACCTCACATCATCAGCTCACTAGGCTGTGTGTGTGATGCTGTTTCTCAGGCCTCTGCAATTGTTTTCTGTTCAGCTGTCCTCGGCTCCTCAGCTGATAAAGATGCAGCTACCGAATGAACTGTTTGTTTTACAGTTCGCTTTGGAGGGTCTGAACTAAAGAAAACCCTCTCAAGATTAAATTAATTAGGTTTTACATTCTGATCCTAACAAAGCGAAGTTTTGTTCCGTTTGTTCTTGAAAACACAATTGCATACGTGGTTATTCGAGCATGCTCATTGGCATATCATGTGAACAGCACAGATTGCAGAACATGTACTTCAGCGGAGGTCTTACGATATGCTGAGAGAGATGGCGAATATTGGAGGGTTGGATCAGCAGTCGGCTGAAATCACACGTTGTCACATGAACCGTCCCAAATCATTCCATTGCCCATCGCGGGGTTTGGCAAGGGAATTACGTTTGTGAGAACCTGGTACATTAAACAGAGACATCTGGACTGTAGACAGACATACAAATGCTGCGCATTGAGTCCTGTCGAAAGAACGTTGATATAGTGAAAGTCCTGGAAAAAAAACATTGTTCTTAGTCAACATCACGTCCTGTATGCACAGCGCATGTGAAATGCACTGGGGTTTGTCTGCAGTCATGAATTTGCAGTTGATGTGAGCACAATCTCCAGTTTGGTCATTAAGTCAGTCATTTGTCAGTCAATCAGCATCATCAGGCAAAGTTTAGACAATAAGAACATGTCGCATCTAAGTGGACATGAAAAGCTTTCTTCTATTACCAGGAGTCAACATCCAATTTGCCATCCCAGAATCAAACTCAATTTATAAAAATAAACTAAAATAAAAATCTCACAGGTTTCCGTGTTATCTTGAGCGTGAGCAATGGAAACCTCAGATGTACATCAATAATTGTGCATGAAATACGTTTAATCAGTGTGTTGTTTTTTGTATTCTTTTCAAGCTCTGCTATCCTATCCTGACCCTATGCATGCTGTGTATCAGTGCAAAGCGCTTCTTCATTGCGGGTTGTGTGTTGTTTACGTACGTCACCCATGCCATCAGTGGTGATTTCATCTTCTCAGTCAGAACTTCCTCCGTCAGTTGGATAAGAATTCAACATGACCCGTTTCCCCCCTTCTTGTGCTCCTCTGCGTGGTTCTCCACACCATTGTTCATGTCCACAGTTCTTATGTGGGCAGTTAAGAACCCAGTGTCCAGTCTGTCCACCAGCTTCACCCTGGCGTCCTCCGTCCCCCTCAGGGTGGTGCTTGTAGCTTGAGCCCTGAGGAGAGTTGCTTCTGAAGAACGACCATGAATGATGTTGTGCTGTTGGCTCGGGTTTCACTTCCATCGTTCATCCAGGAGGTGGTGCTTTCCAGCGCCGATGTGTTGGGAGTGTCTGACAGACCAGACCACTCCTTCAGCAGGAAGCCGATGCAGAGGTGGAGTTCAACACGTCAGAGAGGGTGGGAGTAGTGTCGAGCAGAGGCCACGGTGGTTGGATGGATGATTGAAGGGGAGGAGTCCAGTCGTGTTCCTCACACATCCGACGTCCAGTATGAACCAACTTCGAAAGAGAGCAGATGGCACGGAGACACGTGTCTGTAGTAAAACCCTATGTCCCTCACGATGTTTTCTCTCCCTGTTCTCTCCCTAAGCGGATGTCCCTCTGCTTTCTGTCTCTGCTTCCAGCTTCATTCATCCAAGTGACTTCTCAATCATTCTTCTTTTCCCCGGTTTTCCTGTTTCCCAGTGAACATTTTAGCAGAACCAGTCACTGTCTCATGCTCAAACTTCCCCCCTTTGGGGAACCCAAACCATTCACTCAATTCTCTCACACGTCCCACACACTCGGGCCCATACTTTCCTGACATGTCATTACATATTGGGGTGCCTGGAGGACTCTCCACGAGGACGACCAGGTCCCTCCAGCCTGTCTCAGACGCACTCTGACAAACAGATGAGCCTGGGCCAAATGACTCCTCTCCTGTCCGACACCGGGACAGGGGACAAATGATCCCTCTCTGGTCTTCCAGTGGTCAACAGATCTGTTATCCATTTTCAATTGGACGTCTCCAACGGCCTTTTCGCCTCTACGGTCCCAGCCCAGACCCGAGGGTGCAAAAGTGCTAAAAAACCCTCTCCAGTCTCTCTCCAACTCCAAACACGAAACACTTTGGGAGGGTTAAAGTTTTATGCTGTGTATGAGGGGGTACCCAAAAGAAACCGGAATTAGGTCATAAAATAATAATAATAATAATGACTTTCGACTTCTGGTCGTCAGATGTGCTACAGATAAGCCTCGTGCATATCTGTGAAAAAAACTGAGCTCCCAGAGTTACACTGACGCCTGTCAAGCGCTATTTATAGGAACAGAGTGCAGCAGCGGTCTGCGATTTTTTCCAAAATGGCGACATTGACTGGGAAGCTAGAGCAGCGCGCAAACATTAAATTCTGCTTTTTGCTGGGAAAAAACAGCAGCAGAAACACTCACCTTGTTGCAGCAAGCCTACAAAGATGATGCTCTGGGGAAGAATCAGGTCCATGAGTGGTTCGGGTGGTTTAAGAAGGGCCAGATGTTCGTGCATCAGGCCCGCTCAGCCGTGAAAACAATGCTGAGCTGCTTTTTCGCTGTCCAGGGTATCGTCCACAGCGAGTTTGTCCCTCCAGGTCAGACTGTAAATCAGGACTACTACATCGAAGTCCTCAGATGGCTCCGTGAGGATGTGAGGAGGAAGCGGCCCGCGTAGTGGCGGAGTGGAGCCCGGTTGATCCACCACCACAGAGCACCAGCGGACACGGCGCTGCGCGTAATGCAGTTTCTTGCGAAGAATGAGATGACTCTCCTCCCCGATCCGCCTTGTTCGCCAGATGTAGCCTTGAGTGACTTTTTCTTGTTCCCCAAGTTGAAGAAAGAGCTGAAGGGACAGCGGTTTGCAGATGTGCAGGAGGTGACAGAAAAATCGCAGCCGGCTCAGAATGGCACAATTACGCGCGGGTGTCACGACACATTGTGAAGTGGGAGACAAGGCTGGAGCACTGCATTAATGCGGATGGCGATTATTTTGAAGTGCACGGTGATGTTTTATTTTGAAATGTCAGAAATAAAAAGTTACAGTCAAGACTCCCACGAGTGCCCGCAGCTGCTACGCTAAGATTATCAGGAAAAGTAAATTCGAGACAAAGCATTTGCGGTTCCCCACACATCTGAGTGTGTGAGAGCTACGGTTATTTATAACAAATAAATTTACACACTGCAAAATAGCTAAGAATGCACTCAATAGAAATTTCCACCACACCGGAGTCGGCGGCAAAGCCTCACCTGCCACCAGCTAAGATCCAGCCCGACGAGGAGGACGAGGATGAGTGGCCTGCACCCCCACCATGGCTAGGTCCCATCGATGACGGATTACAGCCTGCTCATCCACAACAGCCCGAGTCCTTTGTCATCCAACCGCTGCCACCTCCACCTTCTGAGTCCTTCCTGGGTCAGACACGAGGACGCCACCCCAGCGCCAGCTACTCTCGTGTTCCAAAGCCAGAAGATGATGCTGCTCATTCCCTCCGTCCCTGGTTCCAGCCGGTTCAGCTACAAAGTCGGTCCCCAGCTGAGCTCAAGCGCCCCCCTTCACACGGCGCTCCTAGGAGTGATGCTCATGGCAATACATCACCCCCTCAGCTGCCTCCAAACACATCCTGGACGCAGCAGCCGCCACCCATGCAGCCCTATGGTTCTACACCCATTACTCCCGAGCTGAGCTACTACGGACCAAGACCCAGGATGCCCCACTTCTCAAACGGCGACCCAAGTGAGTTTGCTCGCCTGAAGATCTCACTTGAGAATCTCCTCCCCCGCGGAGCAACCGAGTTGTTCAAGTACCAAGTGCTGGTTGATCATCTGCGCCTGGAGGATGCGAAGCTGATCGCCGATGCTTACCTCCACTCTCCAACCCCCTTCACTGACACGATGACTGCTTTGAATGAGAAGTACGGCCAACCACACCAGATAGCGCTGAGACACATTGCTGCAGTGATGGACTCACCAGACATCAGACGCGGGGATCTTGTAGCATTCGAGAGGTTTGCACTTCACATACAGTCCCTTGTGGGGATGTTAGGTACCCTGGACACTGAGGGAGAAGTGGAGTTGCGGTGTGGCTCCCATGTGGCTCGCCTGTTGAGTAAGCTGCCAACGGGCAGAATTTCGGCGCTGTATGTATCACCGGGGCACACGTACCGACACCTTAACTGATTTCGCAGAGTGGCTGAAATACGAGTCATGGTGCCAAGATGCCGATGGACAGGTAGCAGCGAGAGGAGTGAGGGAGAGATCGGAAGCCAAGCCTGGAGTCTGGTCGAACAGGCGGGTCACCACTGTGCTCCATGGAGCCACTGAACATGTGAAGAGACCTGAGACTTCGTCACCATGGAGTTCCTTGAGAGCCAATAGAGCCAAACCTTACTGTCCATACTGCAACAACGAGGACCACTACCTTAGCCAGTGCGCAGCGGTATCCAGGCTGACTAAGGACCAACTGACTGACTGGATAAGGAGCAATAAGAGGTGTTGGCGCTGTGCCCAGTCGCATCAAGCAGCACAGTGCTACCTGAAGAGACCCTGCAACCTATGCCAAGGGAAACACCTCCGAGTGCTGCATGAGGTGAATGCCAAGTCATGAAAGGAGGCACGAACGCCTCAGTCAACAGAAAGCCAAGGTCCCAGGCCTACGACGGAGGTGCTTCATCTAGACAGACCCACCGAGGGAAGCAGAGTACTGCTGAAAGTAGTCCAGGTCCGCCTCCACCACAGCAACCGAACATTCAACACCTACGCCATCCTGGTTGATGACTCGGAGAGGACGAGGTTACTGCCTGGTGCAGCTGAGGAGTTGGGGTTGTCAGGGACCCCAGAGGACCTGCCACTATGCACCATTCGGCAGGAAGTGCAGACACTTTTTTTTAACACGTGTTAAAAAAGCCCAAATTCAGAACCAAAATCAAAGAAAGAAGCATTGCGGTGAAAGGAGTGAACTTATGGAATGCTCTAAAACAGAAAATCAAAGAATGCAAAACAATTACGACATTTAAGAAACATAAATAAATCCACATTGGATAAATATGAAAATGAAAACTAAGTTGTTACGGGTGAAAAATTTTATTAAATAAAAATGAGTTTTTGAGTATTGTTAATTGTATCAGTTTAAATAATTTGTATGTAAAGGGGCAGATATAAGATTGCTCTTCTCTCTGCTCCTTTTCTTTCATTTGTTTTGTGTCCAAACTGATGACATTGATGTATTTTCATCATTTTTTGTTAATGTGTTGTTGCTTTAAATGAAAGAAACAAATTAACTAAACTAATTTAACTTTTTTGCCTGCTCATCTGTTTGGGTTATATTGATCAGTAAAATAACAGTGACTTGGCACGAAAATCCTTCAGTTTTAAAAATTTGTGTGTAGTGTCACTGGTGACTTTCATTATGCTGTTGCTTAACTTCCTACACTTCTGAGGAGAACAGCTTTGATGTCTTTGATGACTTAGTGAGCTGAGCTACGAGTTACTCTGACACTAAATGAAGTCATTTAGTGTCAGAGTAACTCGTAGCTCAGCTCACTACACTTTCCAAGTAGCTTGGCCAACACAGCTTTTCAGTAATTTTGTTGTGATTTTAGCTTGTAAGTCATGAAAATCAAAAAATTGAATTGAGATGGGTTTTTCTAGTTATCACATTTCCAACATCTGAGGATTTCTTCACAATATTGTGTTGGGGTTTACGATTGGTAATTGGGGATAAATTGCTAAAGTATTGATTACTGAGAGTAATGGATTACTTCAGGTAATTTACTTATTAATTTGGATAAATTTTGATTTACCAATTAATAATTGCAGGTCATTAACAGTGGATCACCAATAACAATCAATTACGGCGTAATAAACTGTTAAAAGTGAAACACCAAGTAATTTAACCCAACATCAATTATTATTAATCAGAATAAATGGTTATTTATTCGTTAATAATGTTAAATAATCGGCTATTTGGGAATGGAGTAGACCACAGAGTGATTTAACCATTAACTTATTAACAAGGTGTTACTAATTAATCAATAATGCCACAAATTACCAATTGCTGGAAATGGGTAAATTACAGAAAATGTGCTGAGGGAAGTTGTGAATTATGCATTAAATAAACCTGTGGGTTATTTAATTGATAATTCTGGGGCACCACCTCGTTAGAGGAACATTTATTACCAATTTTCAGTCTCAAAGATGGAAAGATAATTTAAGCTGGTAGTTAATCTTTGAATAAACAACCGTTAAATTATCAGAGAAGGTGTGAGATCGAGCATAGACTGTCCAACCATGGGCATTTGTCACAAGACCACCAAAAAGAAGCATGAATGTTCAGTTCAGTTAACAAGCGTTCATTAACATTGTCTATTACTAATTAACACATAATCAACAAAACAAAACATTCAAACTTGCAAGTCGTGTGTGTGTGTGTGTGTGTGTGTGTGTGTGTGTGTGAGAGAGAGAGCGTCCGGAGACGCACAGGAAGGGGTGTTAACCCGTTCGGAGTGTGGGTGTGTGTGTGGTCCAATGACGTATAGAATTACTAGACCGCTCACTGCCCCCTGAGAGACGGCAAATCGCAGCTGACTTCCGGTAGGGGCAAAAAGTGGATTCAGAGTGGGACTCCAGCACGGTATGTGACTTTATGTTTCGTGATTTACCAAGGTACAGTAAACTTCTGTGTAGGAATCAAGTCACAATGCTTGAGATACATTGTGAACACCAAGCCAGGAGACCCAGGAGTTTCTGTTTTTTTTTTAAATTTATCTCCTCTGAAACAGAAGTCACAAAGACAAGTGTATCCTGCCACTACGGAATGTGCAATTAATATGTCATTGTGTGCATTTTTTCATTTACTGTGAATGAACTTTTAATTTTTATTGCAATTACTGTGTTTCGTGCTTTCATTTTGTTTCCATTTCTTGTCTTCCTTTGGCTGTTTCACTCAATCTGTTGTAATTATTCTAGAAATGAGTGTCCATTGTATTCAGTGGACCCCCACTGCTTAAAGCAACCATTCCAAGGTATGTGGGTCTGAGCAGCTGTGAAAGTCCAACTGAATAATTTGAATTGGAGAAAAATTGTTTAAAACACTTTCTTATTTGGCATTATTTCTGTTTTGGCAGAAACATTGATTTCAATCAGCAGTTAAGGGACCATCTAGAATTTACAGGATGCTGGAACAGTGAAGACAAAGGCCATATCCAATAAATTTGATAGGAGACAAATGAAGGTTGTGGTGATTATGGTGACACTGCAGTGAATCCCACTGGTGGTATTACGTTTTCTTTTTTTGTGTTAGTTTTTTTTTTTTTTTTTTTTTTTTTTTGGTGTTTATCTTCACTGTTGCAGCGTCTTGTAAATTGTAGACGGTCCCTTAACCCCACAGCAGGACCGGCTGCTTATAGAAATTAATATTGTTTCTGATGCTTGATAGACACATACTTTTAATAAAAATGAGCTTGTAGCATGTAGTCCACCTCACAACGATGGGATGCAGGCGCCCTCTGTAAGTTACTGACGTTTTGTGTAAGAGTTATTGAGACTGAAAGTCAGCATCTGTCAACTAAAAACATGCTTTATTTTTTCTTGTCTGTGAGGGATAAACAACGCTGTGATCGCCATGACAGCATGCCGAGCACAGAAATTTTACTGTCTGCTAACAGTAAAAGCCATAACATAACACATATTGTCCCATCAGTGATGACAAGCAGGCCTTGAAGTCTGTGTATTTACACTGGATTCCACAGCGCCCCACTGTTTCTTGCCCCTACCGGAAGTCAGCGCCGATTTGCCATGGCGCCGCTGCTGTCCGCCGAGCAGCGAGCGGTCTAGTAATTCTATACGTCATTGGTGTGGTCCCTCTTCCTGGAGGAAGAGGAGTTGTGTGTGGCTGAGCGGCCACCCGAAGCGACAGGAGGAGTCGATCCTGAGTCACTCACGAAGTAGGCGTGACTCGGGTCATGCTCGGGTGTTCGTGAATGTTCGGATCGCTGACGAGTCCGCACGTGAGTGTCCGCATGCGCGGTAGAGACAGAGAGGGAGGGAGAGAGAGAGGGAGAGGGAGAGAGGGAGAGAGTCTCTCGGAGTCCCGGGTCTGGGCTCCGCGAACTGAGTGAGAGCGGAGCGACGGTCCCTGTCCGGCTACCACGGGAGGGGTAGCGGGGAGGGGCGGAGTGAGAGAGTGAGAGAGAGAGCGAGCGGGCGGGCCAGTGGCGCGCGTGCGTGCTCTCGACTCGAGGTCTACCGCGCTGTTCAATTCACTACTCTCGGGTTAGTAAAGAGGAAAGGCGGAGAAAGATGAGCCTGTCTTCCTACCTCACACGCACAGATGCAGGCATCTTGCGGGTCTGATCTGTGAGGAGGAAGCGCGTGCTCGTGAACGTGCGCACGGGAGCGCACGAGGAGAGAGAGAGACGGAGAAAGATGAAGAAAGGAAACATATATCATGAACGGCTTCAGTCCTGGTTCACAATAAAACACACAAGCATTGAATCGTCACCACTAACTAAGCCTGAACCGCCCAGGTCTCAAACCTTGTGTGATGGGACTTTAACGAGCGGCTCTCCACTGCTGTGTGTCCTGTGGCTGATGAGGTGTTCGGTGGGGAGATCAAAGCCGTCGCTCTGATCTCGATCAGGTTCTGTTGCGTCCAACAGAACCTCAGGCTCTTGGAGAGATCCACGTGGAGGAAGAGGTCCCGGTTCCTCTGTCCGGATCCTCAGTTGGTTCTCGGTCGGCTGCAGGAGGGGGAGAACGGGGGAGAGCTGAGCCGTAGCGGTGCGGTCCTGCTGGTGTCTTCGGTCCACTCCAGGGGAGTCCCTGCCGCTCTGCTCCGCTGGGAAGAGGGGCTTCACCGGTGAAGAAAAGCTGGTCCCAAAAGTCCCGGCCAGCGGGTCCGTTCGGTACCGGGTATAATCCGTTGGAGAGACGGCTGTGCGTCCTTCCTGGATACAATTCTTTGAGAGAACTCTGCAGATGGAGGGCGGGATCTCCACTTTTGAGTGGTGGTCGCTCAGCCAATCAGAAGGCGATCTGAGTCCTCCCTCCTCTGCTCTGGGGAGAAGCCTCACGAGCGCCCTTGTGAGGTTGGCAGTGGTATTGCACCCTTATCTGGCTTCTTTGTTCTGTGAGGACAGATAAGCGGCCATTACATGAGGGTTTCTTTGTTCTAAGCACATGGTGGAGGAGATGGGCAGCCATTTCAAGTTCTGGGGGACAAGATGGCGGTGGCCTCCTGCTGAGAGGAAGAAGTTTCTCTCTTTGTTCTAGAGAGCTTCAAAGTCTGCTGCGTCTCCACCATGGCGGGGGTCATGTCTCCTTCATGACGGGGGATAGCATTCCCAGACAACATGACTCCGGGTCATGCCTTAGCTGGATCTGTCCATCAGTGTGTCCCCAACAATTGTATGTCAGCACTCATATGTTGCATGGAAGTATGAAGTTTTTAGAGTGAAAGGTTAAATTACAACTCAGTCATGTCACCTAGAAAAGAGACAGAAAAGAACAAAACCCACTGGATTCACATCAGCGTTGCCATTTCTTGAAGGTTCAGCCCGAAGGGACGACGTGGGCCTGACCTCCGGTGGGCTCACCACCCACCGAGGGAACCGTAGGGGCCGGGTGCAGTGTGGATTGGGTGGCAGCCGACGGCAGGGTGCCCGGCGACCCGATCCTCGGACACAGAGACTGGCTCTAGGGACATGGAATGTCACCTCGTTGGCGGGGAAGGAGCCCGAGCTTGTGAGGGAGGTTGAGAGGTACCGGCTAGATATAGTCGGGCTCACCTCCACACATAGCCTGGGCTCTGGAACCCAACCTCTCGAGAAGGGCTGGACTCTCCACTTCTCTGGCGTTGCCCGTGGTGAGAGGCGGCGGGCTGGTGTGGGTTTGCTTGTAGCCCCACAGCTCAGCCGCCATGTGTTGGAGTTCACCCCAGTGAACGAGAGGGTTGCATCCCTGCGCCTTCGGGTCGGGGATAGGTGCCTCACTGTTGTCTCGGCTTACGGGCCGAACAGCAGTGCAGAGTACCCAGCCTTCTTGGAGTCCCTGGGAGGGGTGCTGGACAGTGCTCCGACTGGGGACTCCATTGTTCTACTGGGGGACTTCAACGACCACGTGGGCAGCGACAGTGAGACCTGGAAGGGGGTGATTGGATCGCACGGCCTCCCCGATCTGAACCCGAGTGGTCTTCTGTTATTGGACTTCTGTGCTAGTCACAGTTTGTCCATAACGAACACCATGTTCGAGCACAGGGGTGTCCATAAGTGCACTTGGCACCAGGACACCCTAGGTCGGAGGTCGATGATCGACTTTGTTGTCGTGTCATCTGACCTCCGGCCGCGTGTTTTGGACACTCGGGTGAAGAGAGGGGCAGAGCTGTCGACCGATCACCACCTGGTGGTGAGTTGGATTCGCTGGCGGAGGAGGAAACCGGACAGACTTGGCAGACCCAAACGTGTTGTGAGGGTCTGCTGGGAACGTTTGGCGGAACCCTCTGTCAGCAGGGCTTTCAACTCCCACCTCCGGGAGAGCTTCTCTCATGTCCCGAGGGAGGCTGGGGACATTGAGTCCGAGTGGACCATGTTCTCCACCTCCATTGTCGAAGCAGCTGCTCGGAGCTGTGGTCGTAAGGTCTCCGGTGCCTGTCGTGGCGGCAACCCCCGAACCCGGTGGTGGACACCGGAAGTAAGGGCTGCCGAGCAGTTGTGGAGGCAAAAACTCGGGTCTGGGAGGAGTTCGGGGAGGCCATGGAGGAGGACTATCGGTCGGCCTCGAAGAAATTCTGGCAAACCGTCCGGCGCCTCAGGAGGGGAAAGCAGGTCTCCGCCAACACTGTTTACAGTGGAGGTGGGGGACTGCTGACCTCAACTGGGGATATTGTCGGACGGTGGAAGGAATACTTTGAGGACCTCCTCAATCCCGTCGCCACGTCTTCCGTGGAGGAAGCAGAGGCTGAGGTCTCAGAGGTGGACTCGTCCATCACCCAAGCTGAAGTCACTGAGGTGGTTGGCAAGCTCCTCGGTGGCAAGGCACCGGGGGTGGACGAGATTCGGCCTGAGTACCTTAAGTCTCTGGATGTGCAGGGACTGTCTTGGTTGACACGTCTCTGCAACATCGCGTGGCTGTCGGGGACGGTGCCTCTGGATTGGCAGACCGGGGTGGTGGTCCCCCTGTTTAAAAAGGGGGACCGGAGGGTGTGTTCCAACTATAGGGGGATTACACTCCTCAGCCTCCCCGGGAAAGTCTATTCCAGGGTACTGGAGAGGAGGATCCGACCGATAGTCGAACCTCGGATCCAGGAGGAACAATGCGGTTTTCGTCCTGGTCGTGGAACAGTGGACCAGCTCTATAGCCTCCATAGGGTGCTCGAGGGTTCGTGGGAGTTTGCCCAACCAGTCCACATGTGTTTTGTGGATTTGGAGAAGGCATTCGACCGTGTCCCTCGTGGTGTCTTGTGGGGGGTGCTCCGGGAATACGGAGTCCGGGGCCCCTTGCTAAGGGCCGTCCGGTCTTTGTATGACCGGAGTAGGAGTCTGGTCCGCATTGCCGGCAGTAAGTCGGACCTGTTCCCGGTGCATGTTGGACTCCGGCAGGGCTGCCCTTTGTCACCGGTTCTGTTCATAATCTTCATGGACAGAATTTCTAGGTGCAGCCAGGGGCCGGAGGGGGTCCGGTTCGGGAACCACAGGATTTCATCTCTGCTTTTTGCAGATGATGTTGTCCTGTTGGCTTCATCGAATCCGGACCTACAGCATGCACTGGGGCGGTTCGCAGCCGAGTGTGAAGCGGCAGGGATGAGGATCAGCACCTCCAAATCCGAGGCCATGGTCCTCGACCGGAGGAAGGTGGCTTGCCCCCTCCAGGTTGGTGAAGAGACCCTAGCCCAAGTGGAGGAGTTCAAGTATCTTGGGGTCTTGTTCACGAGTGGGGGACGGATGGAGCGTGAGATTGACAGGCGGATTGGTGCAGCGGCTGCAGTGATGCAATCGTATCGGTCCGTCGTGGTGAAGAAGGAGCTGAGCCGAAAGGCGAAGCTCTCGATTTACCGATCAATCTACGTTCCCACCCTCACCTATGGTCATGAGCTTTGGGTCATGACCGAAAGGACAAGATCCCGGATACAAGCAGCCGAAATGAGCTTCTTCCGTAGGGTGGCTGGGCGCTCCCTTAGAGATAGGGTGAGGAGCTCAGTCACCAGGGAGGAGCTCGGAGTAGAGCCGCTACTCCTCCACATCGAGAGGAACCAGCTGAGGTGGCTCGGACATCTGTTTAGGATGCCTCCTGGACGCCTCCCTAGGGAGGTGTTCCGGGCATGTCCCACTGGGAGGAGACCCCGGGGAAGACCCAGGACACGCTGGAGAGACTATGTCTCTCGGCTGGCCTGGGAACGCCTTGGGATCCTCCCAGAGGAGCTGGAGGAAGTGTCTGGGGACAGGGAAGTCTGGGCATCCCTGCTGAGACTGCTGCCCCAGCGACCCGGCCCCGGATAAGCGGTAGAAAATGGATGGATGGATGGATTTATTGTGACAGACCACAAACTGAAATTTCCCTGAAACACAGTTTAAACAGTGTCTGAATCAGTTATGTTTCCTTCAAACTATATGATTTCTTGTGATTTTGGGTTCAAGCTGGACTTTGTGAAAGACATATCTCACAGTCTCTCATGATTTCATCTATTTGAGTATTCCAGTGGTGCAGCAATGAATTACAATAAATAATTTTTTCCCATGTCATTTACAAGAATGACGCTTCTCACCTGTGTGAAATCTCATGGGAACCTTCAAATCACACTGTTGACTGACAATTTTGCAACGTTTCACAAGAAAGAGGCTTCTCACCTGTGTGAGTTCTCTTGTGGGTCCACAATGCACTCCATTGATTGAAACTTTTGCCACATGTTTCACAAGAGTGAGGCTTCTCACCTGTGTGAATTCTCTTGTGGATCAACAAATGACTCAGTCGAATGAATCTTTTGCCACATGTTTCACAAGAATGAGGCCTCTCACCTGTGTGAATTTTCATGTGTCGCAACAAATAACTCCGTTGACTGAAACTTTTGCCACATGTTTCACAAGAATGAGGCTTCTCACCTGTGTGAGTTTTCTTGTGGGCCCACAATGCACTCTGTTGATTGAAACTTTTGCCACATGTTTCACAAGAATGAGGCTTCTCACCTGTGTGAATTTTCATGTGTCGCAACAAATAAGTCTGTTGACTGAAACTTTTGCCACATGTTTCACAAGAATGAGGCTTCTCACCTGTGTGAATTTTCATGTGTCGCAACAAATAAGTCTGTTGACTGAAACTTTTGCCACATGTTTCACAAGAATGAGGCTTCTCACCTGTGTGAGTTCTCTTGTGGATCAACAAATCATTCCGTTGACTGAAACCTTTGCCACATATTCCACAAAAATAAGGCTTCTCACCTGTGTGAGTTCTCTTGTGGATCAACAAATTACTCTGTTGACTGAAACTTTTGCCACATGTTTCACAAGAATATGGTTTCTCACCTGTGTGAGTTCTCTTGTGGACCAACAAAGAACTCCGTTGAATGAAACTTTTGCCACATGTTTCACAAGAATATGGTTTCTCACCTGTATGAATTCTATTGTGTCGCAACAAATAACTCCGTTGACTGAAACTTTTGCCACATGTTTCACAAAGTATCTTCTCATCAGTGACCATTCTGACCTTCTGACATAATTGATGTTTTTCAAGGTCAGTTTTCTCACACATTTCTTCACAAAGAAGCTTTTCACATTCACCCTGCTTCTCTGAAACATGAAAGTTGTTCACACTGTTTGTATGAAACATGTTGAGTTTTTTCAGCTTTGCATTTCCAGGTGATTCTGAGTCAATGTGTCTTTTCACAGGGTGGACTTCAGAGTCCTGAGAGAGGAACTGCTCAGTCTCTGGTACTTCTGCTTCACTCAGGTCACTCTGATCCTCAACAGAAAGAAACTTAAAGGTTTCACTTTCAAGTTTCAGAATAAATCGTTCTCCCTTCTGGCTGGTACTGAGTTCCTCGTGTTCCTCAATCTGTGAAGACTCTGGTTCCTCCTGCTCCTCCTTAAACTGACCAAGTCCTGGTTCTTCTTTTACTTCTTTAATATGTGAAGGTTCTGGCCCCTCTTCTTCTTCTTTCATCTGTGGAGGTTCTGGTTCTTCCTGTTCTAGACAGTAGTTTGTTTCCTGTTTAAAGAGCTGCTCCTCTCTGCAGTCATGGTCCTGTTGGAGCTCTGCAAGGAAACAAATGCAGAAGATAAAAGATTCGCAACATTATCTCTACAGTTGCAAAAAAAAAAAAAAAAAAACAAAAAAAAAACACAAAAACAAATGGTTGCTCGAGCAGTCAGTCTTAAAACTTTCATTTAAAATTCCAAAAACACGGTACAGTCTGGACATGTAACAATATGAAAATTTGACATCACAATAATTGTCATCGAAATTATCATTGATATTGATGTTGATATTATCACGGTATTGTGAAATATGTTGAAAATGTTAAAGTACTCACAGGCACACTTAAAGGTATACTGGAGGATCCTTGGAACCAATCGGAATTGTATGGTTCCAACTCATAATTGGGCAGTCATAATGCCAATCAATGTGGGCCCGCGTTTGCGTGATGACATATGTCCAGTCACTGCCTCTTGGCGCGCTCTTGTTTCGAGCCGCGCATGTGCAGAGCATTGTTTAGGAAGTGACATGAAGCGGGAGCGACATGCAGAGGCAAAAGCCACAGAAGCGGCTTGTTTCTCCCACGAACACCTCCGAACAGGGGTGGGGTGGCCATCGTGAGGTTCGGGAGATTTCCCGAACGGCCGCAGTGTTCCGGGCCGGTGGGGTCTATTCCGGGCCGGCGACCACAAGTGCGTTTCAGCACTCAACATGGCTGCCAGAGGGAGATTCAGGGATGGCTCAAATATGCGCGAATGGTTCAGGAAACAAGTCCATGTGTCTTTTTAATGGAGAAATGACACTATAGCATTATACAGAGCTCAAAAAAGTGGATTTTTGCAGGCGGTAGTACTGCCCTCCGCCATATTTCCAAGTAGTTTACTGTGCAGTGCACATGCATGTAGGGCGCCTGAGTCCAATCGGCTGCCTGCTGCTGCACTTCTCACGACTCCTGACATTTTCCAGATTGTGACAATCAAACATGGTTTAACGGTAATTAAAATTTGAAACGGTAGTACTAACAATCAGACATTTTCCCGCAGCTTATCATTTTTACCGGTAATCGCTACATCCCTAGTACAGTCCCATTGTTACTTATTGATCATCTTTAGCTGCTGATTGATTACTTATTTGGATTAACTTTTTTGAGGCGGTGCATTCACTCACCTGCAAGATTCTGTTAATTGTTTACTACACTACCTGAGGTGGAGGGATAATGAGACATCCTGCTTTTAAATGTTGCCAGGAAATGCCTCTTCAAACAACATCAACGTCCACAACTTCACTGGGCAGACCAGTGAGGGGAAAAGTAGTCATAGTTCCATCAAGCATGTCTGCTCACAGCACCATAATGATGGAGAAGCTCCAGCAGCCACATTCATGTGTTCATTCACGCATTTCCAAACCTGCTCTGTGTAACTTGATTTGAGGATTCCAGTTGATTTCCAGCATTCTGCATTGACGACCAATCTCCTCCTCGTACTGAACCACAGTTTGTTGAAACAGGGTGAATATTTCCTCAGCAGCAGCAGTTAGTCTCTGGGTGGTCAAGTCTCTCACAGAGTGGTTGGAGCTCGTCTGCTGGTTACCATTGTGTTGCTGTGGACTCTCTGGAGGGAAACAAGACAAAAGTCACTGATGTGATGGATGTGAAGGTTTTACAGTGATGGGCGGATGAAGCAGGACAGAACACACTGAAATCAGAAACATTCAAAAACAGAAAAAATCTGCTCATTTCAGTAAAACTGAAAGTGCCTGTGAGGTTTCAAGGACAAATGGGAAAACTGTCTGGATGCAACATTACTTTCTCTGAGCTCTGAAACCTTTGTGGGGAGTTTACAATATGATATGGTTCAAACTTTTTCCAAGCAACACTTGAACGCATCATAAAGGCCTCAGTATGCTTCCCCATCGCCGTGACGTCGTTCCTACGATATCTACGCCATGCCCTAAGTTGGCCCGACACTAGGGTTTGACGCACACCTCCCAAAAATCCTGATTTCACGTCGACACGACGCGTGGTGACATGAACGCCGAAGGCTGTGACTGGTCCACTTTCGCGTTGTTTGTAGAATGAAGTAGAACTCACCTCGAATGCTTTTCTGATCTGTACAGTGCTTCGGGAGAAATGTAGATCCAAAATTGAGCGGTGCACATCCCGATACTGTTAGCAGACGGGGTTATTTGTATAGCCGCTCCTAAAATGGCTTTAATCATCCAAAAACTCATTAGATTCACCAATATTTCATCATGGTCCGCTCACGCCTCTCCTCCACGACAGCCCGGTGTCGACAGATATGTCATATATGCCGATATATGTTCGGTAAGTGCACGCGTGTCTAGATATCTAAATCTATAGATCTATGTCCAGGTAAAGCCGGAGCTGCAGAAGCCGCATTTTTCTTGTGACTGCCGATTGCGAAACAAAGACACCGCCACGCCCACCTAGTGGCTTGGCGGTGAAATTGCAGAGGAGGGTGTTCCCTTGACGCAGAAGCAAGATATGTTCAGTGGCGGCGTAGGGTTTCCGGCGTAGGAACGACGTCGCTGCAACGGGGAAAGATACTGAGGCCTTTACTCTAAACGATTTACTGAAATGCAGGGGCGGAGCAGGGGTCCCAGCCCAGGGGGGGCAAAGCAATTCTCCATGGGCCCTTGTGGCCTAAACATCCCCATTAAAACATAATTGCTTAAAAAAATGCCGCAGATAATGTAATGTACAACGTACATAATGTACTACATTGTCTGGTTCAGACACACTTCTTTGTTTTAGCTTTTAACATTTTCAAGAATTTTTATTAATATTTTTATAAGAAACAGATTTTTTTTTTTCTCAATAGCTCCCAGGTTATTTGACCTACTGACTCCAAATCACATGTCAATCCCATTACTACACTGTCTGGTTCAGACACACCTCCTTGTTTTCGCTTTAAATATTGCAAAAAAACCCCAAAAATAACAATAATATTTGAAAGAGAAATACAGTATTTTAGCTCAATATCTCCCAGTTCATTTGACCTATTGACTGAAAATCAGCATTAGGACAAGCTTTCCTTAATTTAATTTGTTGTTCAGTTTAGTTGTTTGTCAACAGTATTCACGTGTCTTCTATTCATTATAAATAATGTGATCGTTTGTTTTGCAGTCCTCTCGGTTTCGCTTTTACCGTAATGCGTAGAATACGTGCGCACCGCTAAATAACGTGTTGGCTCACTTGACTGTGTTTGTCAGAGCGCCGGCTGGCTTGACCGCAGTCTACAGGCTACACCTCCAGCAAAAGTAAAAATCAGACAACATGGGCACGCATTTTTTTCATTTTTATTTTTTAAACAACTTTATCCTCATGAACGCGACTGTTTTAGAGTCCAATTTCCTTCCTTATCATTTACCTCAGCCAGTGGTGGGTAGTAACGAGTTACATTTACTCCGTTCTTTGTACTTGAGTATTTTTTTAAATAAATTGTACTTTTAGGAGTAGTTTTTTTGCAGAACACGTTTACTTTTACTCGAGTAAATTTGTGAGAAAATGTGCATACTTGTGCTCAGTTATTTTGGACTACATGCATGTCGTTACATTCATTTATGAATAAATTCAGGTAAGCTCAGACGGAGGACTGCAGCTTGGCACGTCTCGGCTGTGAGAAGCAATCACAGCAGTAGCAGCAGCACAGCAGCAGCACGGAGGTGTGGTCCGCCCGTCACCTCACTGTCGCTGAGGAAGAAGATGGAAGAAGGCGAAGTGCTGGCAACTCCCTCAAAAAATGTGGAGGCACATCCCTGGCCCCACATCCAAACTATATATGCCTTTCAGTCCACAAGAAAAAATGGTCACATAATGCACTGCCTTCTTTGCCAGCCGAAAACTGTGGAAATCTCGACGTTCCGCAACTCCACCTCAAATTTAATTTAACGTAAACAATTTCTGTGTTTCAGGTTTTCGAGGTTTTTTTTTAAATTTTCACATACACATACAGGATGGCAGTGAAATGTAGCCGAACTGCTTTCAAGGCTGTGCACACCCATTTAGCACCCAAAATGAACACCAAAACACCACAAAGAATATAAATAAAGAAGAATAGGAGACCATACTGTGTGCCATAAGAATGTGCAATATCACGCTCTGAAGTAGTGCAAAGGGGTCCACAGTGTCATGGTTGAAGTGCAGCTTGAGCATAAAAAAATATTGAATGAGGGACAGTAGGCCTGGGCGATTGTATGATCGTGATTGGTGATCGCGATTAATTTCCAGTCGATCACTGTGATCAGCTGTGAGCACATTTACTCGATCAGACATGGCAGAAATGTGCGTGACCACAGCCAATCACAGGCGACTTTTTCCTGCTCAACTTCTGCCTGTAAGTTGTCTGAGAAGTAAACAGAGATGAAGCTGAACGTGGAGCCGAGGGCAGCGAAGCAGATGAAGTCAGCCATGCCTCGGCGTTATGCTCTGAAGATGAGGCTGCTGTTGACAGGAAAGGCTGCTCCACGCCGCACCGCTGCTAGCACACCGCTGCTAACACACCGCTGCGAGCACACCGATCCGCAAAGAATCTGGTCTTTTGAGTGCAGGAACTACTGGTGATACAGTTTAACTAACGATCGCTCAGTTCTTCTCTTTTACTGAAAAAACGATGCCTCGCATCATTGAACATATCACCACGTCTTGCCGCTAACGCTCTATTTCTAACAACATGCAGAGAGAGCCTTGCAGCGCCGTTCTTCTTCTGTGGTGTCTGTGTAAAATAAGGTTGAACATGCAAACAGCACACCTAGTGGCATGAAGTGCAAATGCAGTCATGGCGTCATCTGTGGCCGTGGTCTGAATGAGGATCTCCCTGGGGTTACTCCAAATGTTTCAGAAACCAGAATATTTATCTTAACTCGAATATTGACTGCACGTAAACGCAGCCAGTGTCGTCTTTTCAGGCCACTGCACCACACGAGCAACATTCTGAGAGGAGAAAAACGATTAATTTGGTCTATTTTTTTGTATTATTGTAGTTTTGCACTCTTACATTTTAAGTCTAATCTGTCCAATCTAGATTATTTAAATTTTGTACATTTGATGCAAGCATTAATGATGGCAGCAGCATATTTAGCATCAGAACATCAAAATAAAGTTTACATTCTAAAGCACCTTCATTATCCCCAGGGGGTTTCTTTAGTTTTTTAATCTTTGATAGCAACAAAAATCCTCAGGGCCGTAAATTGTCTCACTTTAACTAATGATCATTCAGTTCTTCTCTTTTACTGAAAAAAACAGTGCATCGCAAGATTTTATTATCTTGGTGCTAGATTTTTTTTCCCATTTACTGCACTATTAAGTGAGATTGTTCTTATATTTTTCTATGTTTATATTATTTAATTTGCATTGCTATTTACTTGGTTTGTTAATAAAATGTTAAACTATTCTATAGTTCTAGTTTTCAGTGCAGATGCTTTAAAACTGGTTTAAAAACAATATAACATATTGAGATTATAATCGAGATTGAATGATATGAAAAAAAAAATCGTGATCATTTTTTTTGCCATATCGCCCAGCCCTAAGGGACAGTTATGACAGTGTGCAGCAGCATGGAGCACGGTCCAGAATCAGTGCAGAGTTTACAGTCCTGACCAGTGGTGTTGTTGATGTTAGTGAGGATATTTCAGGACAAATGTATTCAGGCACACAGTTTTGCAAAGCACACAGGGTAGGAAGGTTCAGCTACTTGAATATGAAGCTAATCTTTGTTATGATGATTACATTGTTTATGCAGACTATAAAATTATATGTTTTTTTTTTCTCCAACAGCAAATTCATCCCCAACAAGCGAAAGCTGTACACAGACTGCATCGAGGAAAAAAAAGGAAAAGAAATACCTCCCCAGACACAAGTGATGGACCTGACCTCAAAAATGCAAAATTAAGTGACTTTTCCTTGTATGTGAAGGCAGCCAGCCATTCTCTGTGGTGGAACCATCCTCACTCAAGAACATGGTACAAACATTACAACCTCACTGCACAACACGCTGAAATCTGTTGTAAACCCGTGTGATAAAATCATTCCTGCGCCCTCAGAAACCCTTTGTGAAAATTTCCTGTCATTTTTCACAAACAAAATTTCTGCTCTCAGATTAGTTTCTTCGTCCGTAGAGGACCCACCGGCTCCATCAGTCTGTCATTCCAGCTTTGACTGTTTTGAACCTGTGTCTCTAACTGAACTGACTAAAATAGTTCAGCAGCTGAAACCCTCTTCTTGTCCAATGGACATCGTCCCAAGTCGCTTGTTTAAGGATGTGTTTGATTGCATTAGTCCTTGTATTCTGCAAATGGTGAATGTCTCTTTAATGTCTGGATGTTTTCCGTCTTCACTGAAACATGCTGTTATACAGCCACTCATCAAAAAGATGAACCTGGATCCAAATGTGTTGTCTAACTTTAGACCTATCTCAAAGCTGCCCTTTGTATCCAAAGTTTTGGAGAAAACTGCCTATAACCAATTGCAGACTTACCTTGATTTAAACAAAATTGGAGAGAAGTTCCAATCAGGGTTCAAACTGCGTCACAGCACTGAAACTGCCCTTTTAAAAGTTTTTAACGACCTTCTTTTAACTGTTGACGCAGGAAAATCTGCTGTCCTTCTGCTTTTAGACTTGTCCGCCGCTTTTGATACTGTGGATCACAGCATCCTCCTGTCCCGCCTGAAGACACATGTAGGCATCAAGGGTACAGCACTAAACTGGTTTCGATCCTATCTCTCTGATCGAAGCTTCTCTGTAAATCTGGGCCAATACTCATCCTCTGTGTCTTCCCTGAATTATGGCGTTCACCAGGGTTCAATACTAGCACCTGTCCTGTTTGCTCTGTACATGCTCCCTTTGGGTTTTATCTTCAAAAAACATAAAGTCTGCTTTCATTGCTTTGCAGATGACATCCAGGTTTATTTACCTGTTACGGCCAGTAACTGTCAGTCTGCAGTAAAAACACTGCAGGACTGTCTCAGTGACGTCCAGACATGGATGAGTGCTAACTTCCTGAACCTAAATAAGGACAAAACTGAGATTTTGGTGTTTGGTCCCAATAATCCCCTGCAAGGACAAGACAGTGTTATTGGTCCTCTGTCCTCCTTTTGCCGTCCTTTTGTGAGAAACTTGGGGGTGATGGTCGACCCTTTGTTTAAGTTTGACAAACACATCAGTTCTGTCATTAAGACCAGCTTTTTCCATTTGAGGACTCTGGCTAAAATCAGATCTTATCTTCCCCTGGCTGATTTTGAAAGAGTGATCCATGCTTTTATAACTTCTCGTTTGGATTATTGTAATGCGTTGTATGTTGGGCTGGACCAGGGCGCCCTGCAGCGCCTGCAAAGTGTACAGAATGCTGCTGCCCGGCTCCTGACTAAAACAAAGAAGCGGGAGCACATCACCCCTGTGCTGTGAACTTTACACTGGCTGCCTGTCCGCTTCCGAGTGGAATTTAAAGTTTTATTAATCACTTTTAAGTGTTTTCACTCCTTGGGCCTCCCATACCTGACTGATATGTTGCAGCCCTACATGCCGACCAGAGACTTGAGGTCAGCTGACCAGCTCCGGTTGGTTGTCCCGAAAGCCAGGCTCAAAACCAGGGGTGACAGAGCCTTCTCTGTAGCAGCGCCCACCCTCTGGAACAGCCTCCCCCTAGATGTCAGGTCCTCTGAGTCTGTGGGACAGTTTAAATCCAGACTAAAAACACACCTCTTCTCGAAGGCTTTTAAACACTAGCAAAACCGGAGTATATTCTTGGTGTCTTATTTGTCTTATCTGTGTTTTTTTTTTTTTTTTTATTATGTTTAGCTGAGCCTGTTATTTTATTTAGTTATTTTATCCTTTTCTTTTACTTCTGTATTGCTGTGCAGCACTTTGGTCAACGGAAGTTGTTTTTTAAATGTGCTATATAAATAAAATTGAATTGAATTGAATTGAATTGAAAGAAAAACTGTGGTGTTGAAAATAGAAGAAGCTGCCAAAAGCATGCACAGTTTGACAGAGTTTGAAAGATATCATGACTTGAGTGCAAGAATCTGGAGAGCCAACTGCTACTGAAGCTCAACAGTCACCTTACTGAGTAGCAGTCACACAGAAATGTGACCAAGTGTGCACAAAGTGAGCTGTATAGGACACAGACAAGACATTCACAAGAGACAAACTGATGTTCAATTATTCAGTCAATAACTCTGTTAAGAGATGAAGAATTGTTTTTACTTTGCCACTAGTTTAAAAAAAGTGATGTTTTGTTCAGTATTGAACTTCTTTTCAAAAGTTATTTTGTTAAACTAATGACCAATTTCTTGTGGCACAATTTAAATGAAATTGAGTTTTTTCATGAATGTATCAAAGCCTCCTTCAAGGAGTGATTTTTTTTTTTAATGAAATAAATTGCATCTGAAGTAACTCGCTACTTGAGTAGTTTTTTATGAGGTACTTTTTTACTCTAACTTAAGCAAATATTTTTATGAGCACTTTTACTTCTACTTGAGTCATAATTTTAAGAAAGAACAGTACTTTTACTTGAGTACAGTTGTTGCTTACTCTGCCCACCACTGACCTCAGCACACTTTACCCCCTTTCAGGTTAGGCTCCAAGCAGCAGTAGGCCCGGGACAGCCGCCTCCGCCGACCCCCCTCCTGCTTCGCTATTGCTGAAATGACTGTATTTTAAACGTGAATCGTAAAATCTGCACAAACGCGTTAGCCCAGACTGAGTGTAAATAAATCACTTCCTCAGTTTGCAAACAGCTCAAACACCGTTTCCTCTGTTTCTGATACAGATGCTGTTTAATACTGAAGGTTTCTGTTACTTCACTGTGAACAAGAACTGCAGCTGCAGCCTCGTTTCTGTCTGCCAGCTTTAAAATAAATGTAACGATCCTCCAGCAGTCACATTCATGTGTTCATTCTCACGTTTCAATACCTGTTCTGTGGAAGTTGATTTGAGATTTCCAGTTGATTTCCAGAAGTTTTCTCTGTCGATAAATCTCCTCCTCGAACTGGACGATAGTTTGTTGAAACACGGTGAATATTTCTCCAGCAGCAGCAGTTAGTCGCTGCTTGATAAACTCTCTCAAAGCCTGAACTGAACTCATTGTTGCTGCAGGAGATGAAATATTTCCTCTCACAGACAAAGCAACACAGCCGCCGTTACTTCTTCTTCTTCTTCTTCTTCTCCGTTGGCTGTTGTACGGCAGACGCGGGCTACAGAAGCGCATTACCGCCACCGTCTGGATGTATGAGTGAATGAACTCTCACAGATATGGCTCACAAATGTAACAATGAAAAATTGTAGCATGCAAGCTACAGGAAAAAAAAACTACATTCTATTTATTAATCCCGCCCTAAGATATTCAAATAAATACTTAACAACTGCATGATCTGATGGCTTGTCTAAAATTTACTTCACTCTGAAGATCACATCCTGTCCGCAACCTTGCTTTTAAAAACTCTTCTCTCTCTTTCAAAGGTTCTGCATCTAATCAGAATGTGCTCTATGGTTTCTGCTTCATGACACTCATCACATTCTCCAGAGTTGTTTTCCCCCATCAACTGCAGCGTTTTGTTCAGACCAGTATGTCCTGTTCTCAATCATGTGAATATTGCTTCTTCTTTCCTCGACCTTATTCTTTGACGTCCCAAACCAACCTTTGGATTCAAATTATAATAAACCCTCCCCTTGGACTCTCCATCCCATCTGTCCTGCCAAAAATTCCTAATGTGTTTTTTAATTATTGACTTGACCTCCGTTTTCGACAGTTTACAATGGATGGAGACAGTGCTTCCTCTTAAAGCCTCTTTCCTCTTTGCATATTTATCCGCCAGCTCATTCCCATCCAGGCCCACATGAGCTGGAACCCAAACAAATCTGACATGAGTCCCTAAATTTTGAACAAACTGGAGAAGAACCAATATTTCACCAATAAGGTCCCATCTTTCACTGACATTACCTTATTTAAAGTTTTCTAATGCTGACAACGACTCTGTGCAGACTATTGCTCTAAGAGGTTTAACCTGTTCCACCCATTGTAATGCCATAATCAGGGCCGTTTCTAGCTTCATGGGGGCCCTAGGCAAGCTGTTGTTTGGTGGCCCCTATTTTGTCAGACTGTGATGAAGAGATTCCTAACCCTTTAGATGGTCTACTAAGCCTAGGCTACAGTTAAAATCAAACGTCTTAAGAGTTGAGCCACTCAGGCAAGTTAAACCGATAAAACTGTAATACAAGGAAAACCAATCTCTAGTATATGTCAATAAATAAAACACATTGAATATTTATATAAAAAAAACTTACTTTAAAGCAGAACTTTGTAAGATTTGCTTTAGTGCTCTGTCTTATTGGTTCTACCATCCGTGAGCAAGGGTGGCGTTGCGGTTTCATGTTTGTTTTACGCCCTTTTGTTAAATCTTCTGCAGCAGCAGTTCCTCGCACTGCCTGCTCCGGTTGCTCCTTCTGTCGCAGACATGCCTGCCTCGCACGCTCAAACTTATTGGAAAACAAACACACTCGGAGATGCTCAGTGCAGTGAACTCACTTGCGCTCACTTCGACGAGAGGAAGTGCTACTCCTCTTTATTTTTCAGTTACCAAACGGAAATTAGAACCAATCAACACATCATGCAAAGATCGTCTATTGCAACACAGTGACAGATATCGCACTCCAACAGCTTTTATACTTGTAATCCCGTATGAGTGCCGTAAAGCAGGTTTGTTCTCGCGAGATGTGGTCGGGTCCGCTCCTCTGAAATTGCAAGCGCTGTTTTCAGGACACAGACCCCGGGGGGAGTGAAGGGACAGGCGAATCACCGTGACAAGTCTTTGTTTACCCCCACAGGGATTCTGAAACACATTTATTGAGGTAAAAAAGTTGCAAAGTTCTGCTTTAAATTAGAAAACATAACAAATCAACATCTACTTTAAAGTGTTCAACCATCAAAACAAACCACCTCTTAAAATAAGACTTAACACTACAGTCTCACACTCAGCACAACAGCTTATAATAACGCACTATTCACAGTAACAGTCAAATTGCATTCAAAATGTCTGCTTCCTCGCTTTTTTACTCGCAAAGTCATCAATGATGTCCTCATATGACAGCTGCTTGCCCATCTCGTGGTTGATGCTGAGTATTGCAAGACCGGTGAGGCGATCCTGTCCCATGGTTGACCTGAGGTAGGTCTTGATGAGCTTCAGCTTTGAGAAGCTCCTTTCTGCTGAGGCTACAGTCACAGGCAGAGTGCAGGCAATTCTCAGGGCAACCCACAGATTGGGATACAGCTCCTCCAAATGTACACGGTGAATATTTCTCCAGCAGCAGCAGTTAGTCGCTGCTTGATAAACTCTCTCAAAGCCTGAACTGAACTCACTGCTGCTGCAGAAGATGAAATATTTCCTCTGAGAGACACAGAAACACAGTTGCCATTACTTCTTCTTCTCTCACTAAATTGGAAGATCACAAACAATGTTCAGCTTCATACTGACTCCTAACCATAGATTGTATATAAATGGACAGACCTTTCGTGACGTCACCCACAGAGTTCCCAACCGCCGTTCTGAAGACTTTACCAAGTCCAGCAGGACATCTCCACATTGAATATTTGAAACCGGATGTAAATGTGATTGGTCCCGCCCGTCACGTGACCGCATCACGTGGACAGAGGAGGCACTGTGATAGGGCGATTTATGCAAAACTTGAACTCGTAATATAAAATCAACAGATGATTTATGTGAAAATCAGAGTCTGGTGAAGCCAACACGGTTATAGAAACTAGTGATAGAGATCAAAATACGTCCTGAAACCGGGCGCTTTATATGTTTATTTGCACTCTGAAAATCGGCATTTTTGAATGGGTTCCAATGGGACCTGGGCTCTTTTTGAAACCAGCATCATCACCCCCTGCTGGAATCTCTCTGGAATTACAACTTTTTTGCACTTTCGCATTATCTTCATGTTTTATGAGCGGAGGTTGGCGCCTGCTCCTAACGGACACAGGGGCAACTGCAGGTTATCAGCTGTTCCTAAAATCTTTGGAGCTCTTTTTGAATTGAGGTCATTCTTCTTCTCTTCTCTTTTTTGATTTTTTTTTTTTCAACACCTGCCTGAGGTTAGGGTCTGTTCCAGCTGTTTTTAAGCAGGCCGTGGTCAGGCCAATTATCAAAAAACTGAACCTAGACCCAGCAGTTCTTTCAAATTTCAGACCCGTGTCCCACCTGCCATTTCTCTCTAAAGTATTGGAAAAACTGGTCTTCTTGCAATTACAGTCATTTTTGGATCAGAATCACATTTTTGGAAGATTTCAGTCTGGCTTCAGAACACGGCACAGCACAGAGTCGGCCTTACTTAAAGTGCAGAATTACATCTTGCTGTCCCTGGACGCAAAGAAACCTGTGCTGTTGGTAATGCTTGATCTCACTGCAGCATTTGACACAGTGGACCACTCTGTCCTTCTCACTCACCTGGCCCAGCAAGTGGGCTTTCAGGGACCTGTGCTCCAGTGGTTCAAGTCATACCTAACTGATAGATCCTTCACTGTGATGATTAATGACCTCTCCTCGTCTTCAGCTCCTCTGTCCTCCGGTGTGCCACAGGGTTCCATTCTCGGCCCTGTTTTGTTCTCACTGTACATGCTGCCCCTGGGCTCTGTGATTTTCCGTCATAATGTCTCATTCCACCTGTATGCAGACGACCTACAAATCTATCTGCCGGTTTCCCAGAACTCCCCAGGTGTCTGGATGGCATTAAGCAGTGGCTGTCACAAAACTTCCTTTGTCTGAACGAGTCAAAGACTGAGTTCATCCTCTTTGGTGCCTCTAGTCCATCTAATGCAGCTCCAGTTTTCACACCGCTCACCAACCATCTCAGCCAGACAGTCAGGAATCTTGGTGTGATTTTTGGGCTGCGGAGCGTGCCTACACGGGGCGTCGGAGCAGCACAGCACAGTGCAGAGCGGTGCTCACACGGCACACGGAGCGTCAGGGTGCCTATGCCTACAGCCGGCCCTGATTGCACAAATAATAATAACAAATAAAAATTAAAATAAAAAAAAAAAAACAATGCAGGCAGGTAAAACAACACTCATTTTTTTCCTACACACTGAACAAAGTGTCGGTAACTCTAAACATCAAACAAATGAAGTATAGTTCAAATGACCAGAACCAAAACCACCTCTAACAAACGGGCTAAAGCATGTAATTTACTTGTATCTATAATCTCTGCAGATAAGCTCACATTTTTTGGCTAAACAATTTCTCACATTATCTGCTCAAATTAAATGAAATAGGCTTAACTGCACTGTCTCGGTCCGTTGAGCAGCGCAACATCCATGCAAAAACAAACACTAAATTAAACAGAATTAGCCTTTTAGATAAATAAAAATAATAATATAATAATAACCTAAAATATTACAATCAAACGAAATAAAAGTCAGCATTAAAAATGAGAACTGAGTAACAGAAACGCCTTTTATTAGCCCAATTATCTGCCTACTTACCCGTTTAAGCTGGAAAGCCACGTTGCTGTGGAGTGATATGAAAGGACACAATTTGCATTTGACTTTTTTTGGATCATCTTTGACTTGGTCTGAAGTTCTGTTTTTTTTTTCCCCCCGACATTTTGAGCCTTTTAAAGTTAAGCCAAATCACCACCAAAATCGGATTGTGCCACTCACCATGGTGGTTCATTCACAAACACTAAATAGATAGAATATTGAATAAAACTACAAGTTAAGTAAATTTTTTCTACAGTGTATTTGATAGGCTAACATGTATATCAAATAGGCTTTGTATCATGTTTATTTGGAAAAAAAAACCAAGCAATTCTATGTAAAATCAGTCATTCAGCACCCCCATACAGCTGTAATGGAATGGTCCTCCTAACCACATTTTTTCGATGCTTCGAATTGGCAGTCGAATCATGCCCCTTCGAACGAATCATCGAATCTTCGACTATCTGAGGACACCCCTAATAATAATGATAGTCATAATAATAATAATAATAATAATAATAATAATAATAATAATAATAATAATAATAATAATAATAATAATAATAATAACAAATAACAAAGAAAACAAACAGAATGATTTGAAAAGTTCCATGTGTCTCTGATCTTCTCATTAAAATTGGTTTCCCACTTAACAGCACATTCAACACATTGCAACAATTTTCACCTGCAGAGATGAAACTATTTCAAAGTTGATTTTGATTAATTCAGTTGCAGAATAATTTGGATTTGAGATACTGATAAAACATGATGTGTAGTTTATGTTGTTGGGTGAAGCGATATTGGTCATGGGTTGGGAGGAATGGGAGGATGTTATTTTTTTCTTGTTTGTAGAAAGCTCTTTTGGGAAAGAGGGTTGAAGCTGGAAGAAATGTCCAAATTCATTGGTGGGTATTGAGGGACGTCTCCTTGTTGTCTTATCATTTTTGTGATATTTGTTTCATGGATGTAAAAATGTTCTTATGGCTATGCTTGCACTCGCCAAGTGGAACATCATGCGGCTCTACCAGTTTGAGCCTGTGGAGCCACAGTGGCACAAGGGCTGCCAAGATAAGTGAGAGGCCACCAGTATGTAATCCAATATGGCGGCGTTACGGGAGCTGTTGGCACAGACGTCTCATTCACGCTGCTGTGAATTAAAGCTGACGTGGCAGCCTGCGTGGCAGCCGTCTTTCTGGGGCACATTGAGGAATGATATGTTTCACCATAGAAGTGATCTTAAATCGATCATTTTTAAACTTTTTTTTTACTTTATTATAAACATCAGACATGAAGGACACACAGACATCTGCGGAAAATTCATCGAACAATTCCACTTTAAGATGAAAGACAGCCTCTTACCTCCATAGATGTGCGGCCGCGGCTCCAGTCCACCTTGGTAAGATGCCGACGCTTTAGGCACGGCCCTCGACCCTCAGCAAGCTGTCTACGTATATTATGTCTATGAGCGCCACCACCGGTGGAAGGCGGGATTACATGAGAGTTGCCATGTTGTTCCACCATTTTTCATTGAGAAACACCACCACAGCGCCAGTATTGGTGGGAGGTGTCCAGTACCCGATCCGCACCCGGTACACTATCTGTTCCAGATGCTTCTGTGCATGCGTCAACTCCCCGCACATGTGCAGAAGCAGGCATATTTTACAACACTATGCCTGGTAATTGAATATTAAAAAAATTGACATGAATTGCTGCCAACTGTCACACATTGGCCGTGAGATTCTTGCACGTAATCGGATTCACGCGCTCCCACGCTACATACTGGATTTCTCACCCTGAAATGTCTATTCAGGGACTTCGTTTTAGGTTTCGGGCTAAAAGTACTTTTGGGATACCTGAGTTGAATTGATCTGTAATCTGCCTGTTCAGCCTGAGAACTCGCGTGTGATTGGTTTCGTCTCAGAGGACGTGAAGATTTGAACTGACACAGCCAGGAATGTGTGTTTCCAGTATTTATGCTCTTAAAGCTCTAATGGCATTTTCTAATTCATTTCATGTGCGTTTGGGAGAACATTTTAAGGCATTTGAGCACTTTGTGAACACTATTTGGAGGTTTACATGCTTAATTCATGGAGCTGACTTCACTCCATCCTCCCAGCTGCTGCACGTTATCATCTGGTCTGTATTGCTGCTGATCAATCAGGGACTCTAGAGCAGGATTCACTATGGTTTATCAGTTTTGGTATACGGCCGTTGTTCTCATGGGTTAATTTGCAAGCCGAAATATGGTCAAATACAACAAGACGGATGTGTGTGGGGATATATCCCGTATTGGCCCGAATATAGGACGATATGTTTTTCCAGAAATTGTATTCTAAGAAAATGGGGTCGTTCTGTAATCGAGGACTAGATTGTCGTTACACATCCACGCTGCTAGATGGAGCCAAAGTACCAGTGACCAAGAAGCGAATAGAGCATGGTTACAGTGATCTGATGGAAAATAAAGGAAGGTGACCATCTGGAACAAAGGGGCTACACAAGTGAGCAACAGAGTGTTAGTGAGCTCTATAAAACACTGGCCCATGCCATGAGGTCCCATCCACCCTGGTTTGTGTTGTGATTGACAGCACTGTCAGGGCCCTCTGGGCCTGTCAGCCCTTGAATAATTGACAATGAAAAATTTAGACCAATAACGTGTGTCCTCTGTAGCCAATTGGCTGGTCTAATTGGAGGGATTTTAGAGAGAGAGGAGAAAAAGAAAAAAAACATAGCGCCCCTGACCGGCCCACATTGGGTAAACAGCCCACCGGGACGATGCCCGGTATGCCAGCGGGCAAACAGGGAGGAGAGGAAGCCAATGACCACATTTGGAATGCAGATCATAGGCCACCAGCAGGAAGCGCTGATGATGTGGAGTGTCATGGAGTTCGCCACAGATGTCCACCTGGATGTGGGTCCACGGTGTCTGAGGCCACGGCTGCAGAGGTGGGGAAGGAGGTGGGCTGGTTTTACCGCTGGTGAGTTAGGCTGCACAGTCCCGGACTAGCTCCTCAATGTCTCTGTCGATGCCTGGCCACCAAACCAGACCTCTGCATCTCTGCTTCACCCTTCACAATGCCCAGATGGTCGTTATGGACCATGGCCAAGACACGTTTTCTCAAAGCGCTGGGGACCACTGTGCACAGCTCCCTCGCCACACAGACATCATTCCAGCAGGAGAGGTCATTCCTGACTCGGTGAAAGGGTACTAGTTCCTCCGGGACCCTGGCCGGCCAGCCATTACGAACATAGATGCACAGCTGTTGAAGCACAGGGTCCTGTGCAGAGGCTTTCTGCAGATCTTGGTGAAAAACAGCTGCCTGAAGGGGCGTGTGCAGCAGGAGGACCAGTTCTGGTTCTGTGGAGTCCTGGGTGGTGTCTGCAGTGTGGGTTGGTGCGGTTCTAGAGAGGAGATCTGCCACCACATTTTCTCTGCCTGGCGTAAACTGTGTGGAGATGTTGTACGCCTGCAGCCTCTCAGACCAGCGATAAAGGCGCAGCGGTTTGTGACCTGATCCAATAGTGGCCAGGAGAGCTGTGAGGGCCTGGTGGTCAGTCCGCAGTGTAAAGTGCCTGCCGTAGAGGTACATGGGCCACCGCTCACATGCCCAGACGCAGGCCAGCGCCTCCCTTTCCCCCACGGAATACCTCTGCTCAGTGGGAGTGAGTGCTCGTGAAGCAAATGCCACCGGGCATTCTAACTCTTAGTGGCTCTGCGACAGAACTGCGCCGACCGCGGTGTTGGAGCCGTCACAGGTGATGAACAGGGGGCTCTCCAGGTCAAAGTGAGCGAGCACAGGTGGCAAAGTTAGTTGTGACTTGAGCCGGTGTGTGAGGTGGGGTTATGGAAGGGTTGAATAATGGAGAAGCTTGACCTGGTTGAAGTTTACTTCAAACAGGTCCCTCAGTCTCTCAGTCTACATAAGTCCCTCAGTCCCTCAGTCTACATAACAGGACCTGATGGTCAACAGTGTCAAAAGCTGAGGACAGATCCAAGAGAACTAGCACGGTGCAATTACCTGAATTGGCAGACATCATTATGTCGCTGGACACTTTCAGTAGGGCTGTTCCCGTGGAGTGGTGCTTACGGAAGCCAGATTGAAATTTGTCAAAGAGGTTATGTTGGTTGAGGTAGGAAGGCAGCTGATTGCAAACCACCTTCTCAAGAATCTTTGACAAAAATGGCAACTTAGAGATGGACCTATAGCTATTTCAATCTGCCAGGTCTAAGCCTCCTTTGTTTTAGTAGTGACTCCACAATGGCATGCTTGAAGGCATTCGGGAACACACCGGATGACAAAGAGAGGTTTATCATTTCAGTAACCCAGGGACCAACTGCCTCTACCTCTAAGAACAGTCTACAGGGGATGACATCAGAGGAACAGGATGAGAGTTTGATCTTGGTTACCAGAGTCAAAGCATCAGCAGGAGTTATAGACTCAAAAATGAACCAAAAGCTGGAAATAGGCTCAATAGCAGCCGAGGCATCACACTGAGGGGGTGGCATATTATCCTTGAGCTTCTTGATTTTATCAGCGAAAAAATTCAAGAAAGCATGGCTATCGGCTTCGGTGAAAATGGGGGTAACAGGAGCAGCAGGGCAAACAAAAGAGTTAATTGTGTCAAACAGCACTTTAGGGTTTTTCTTATTCACTGCCACCAGTTGACGGATGTAGTTGCACCTGGCATTCTCAAACATTTCATTGTATGAAGATGTAAGATCCCTGAGATGGAACCTGTGTACCTCAAGGTTAGTGGATTTCCACAGGCGTTCAGTCTTTCGAGACAGTCTCTTAAAACTTAAAATGTGCTCATTTATCCAAGGACATGCTTTTTTCAGTGAAGTCAGATTGACTTTAACAGGGGTCACTTGATCCAAAATCATTACCCAGTGGTCGTCGAAGCACTGGGTTAGGTCATCTACACCAGAGCAATTTGTTAGAAAAAGAGGACTGAACATAACCGAGAACATTTCTGCAGGATTAGCAGTGATAATGTGCCTCTGAGACTTTACTCCTAAAGGTTTGTGCTTGGGACTGAAATGCAAATCACATGAAACAAGACAATGACACTCATGTGGACATCAATCACAGACACATTAGAAATGTTCAGACCAAGTGAAAAAACAAGGCCTAAAATGTGGCCCTTTCGGTGGGTTGGCATTGAAACGTGTTGAACAAGGTTAAAAGCTTCAGTCAATGGCAAAAATTCCATTGCATAGGATGAAGAGGTGTTATCGACATGAAGGTTAAAATCTCCAAGGATTAAAACAGGTTCCAACTTTATAATAGCTGGTCTGTGTTGATGGAAACACGGAAGTGCGCTGCTCCAATGAGGATCCACGACCAAGACTCAAGCGCCGAACAGCATCCAGGACACTCATAGCCCGGGCAAACAGCGGCGTTGATACGCTATCACAATCATCGAGGAGCAGGACATGGCGGAGACATCGAGTGCGTCCTCTGCAGCATGCAGTGGCAGAGCCCAGGCGAGCAGCCTCACGCCTTTGCCATACCTGGACACCGGCCCGGGATCCTCGCCTTTTCCTCGATCTCCTGCAGACCTTGCCCGACGCCCGGAACAGCAATAAATACTCCGGTGAGTTTGAGTCAATAGTCAAGGGGGGGAGGAAATGCCTGTTTGTAATGATCCTGTGTATTAAACAGGCCCTCCATAGTAGGGCTGCCTCGATTAGTCGATTAATCACGATTATGTCAACTATTAAAATAATCGATGACTAATTTAATAGTCGACTAGTCGTGTTTTTTCTTTTTCTTTAAATCTTTGTTTTTGTCTCAAAACTGCTGTGGTACCTTCCACTGCCGCGTCTGCCTTTCTGTATTTAACAAACGCACAGTCGTGTCAGCTGCGACGACATGGCCACCCAGCGGCAGCGGAGCTCAAAAGTGTGGGAGCATGACAAGAAAACCTCAGAGAAAAGTGTGCAATGCAGTATCTGCAGGACAGAACTTGCCTTCCACGGCAGCACAACTGCGATGCATGAGCACCTGAAACGGAAGCACGTCGTGGTTTGTGAGAAAGATGAAGATTGACCGTCGTCTCAGTAAGCTAATAATATTAGCATAGAGGGCTAACTTGCTATTTACTCATAGCTGTTAACATTAGCGGTGACGATTTGATTCATTAGCTGCCTTTAGCACACATTTCATGTTTTCTGTAATGTTATAACAGTGATGTGTTTTAATAAGAAGTGATGTCATGCTAATGTTTTCTAACGTTATGTTTCAGAGCCTCCACCCCATCGGAGCGGATTTTCTCTGCAGCAGGGAACATCAGCTCCCAAAAGAGAGCAAGCCTGTCTCCAACACATGTAGAAATGCTGACTTTCCTGGCAATGAACAAGAGCCTTGTGTAGTTTGGGATTATGTAGAGTCAGAGTGTAATAAAGTTGTATACAGTTGAGCTTTGAACACAAAATGCACTTTTGTTTTATTGAGACGAAAACTTCAATAATTCCGTAGTTACAGGTGCCTACCTCATTGTTGCTATGCTTGATGCCAAACACAAATTAAGGAATAAAAAATTAACATGAAAGATTTATTTTTGTGTTGTTTAGGCAAGTGCCTTTTCCTTAATTTACTCAAGTATTTGCACTTTATGGTACACAGTTAAACAAGTGTTTGTGGCATATTTCAATAAAGGTTTAATGAACTCTCATCTGAATTGTCTTTATTTTTAGTTAGCAACATACCTTAAACACTTAAAGCTGAAATCTAATTATGGTTATGTAAGAGCAGCTTCATGGTGGTGTGATAAACTATGTTCTACATTTAATTTATATATGACGCGATTAGTTGACTAATCGAAAAAATAATCGGTGATTAGTCGACTACCAAAACAATCGTTTGTGGCAGCCCTACTCCATAGCATCTTTGATACGGAACAGCGAGTCCCGATCATAAGTTTGCAAGGCCAAGACACATCCATTAGTTAGTCGGGCTGATATGATCAAATATGCAGAAAGAATGACCATAAAAAGTTTACACAGGAGCCGAGCCGAGGCATCGCCAGTCACAGGCGCCATCTTGCTCCGCCCTCATGTAACGAGTATTCAGTATTCAGTAGTTTTTCACATAGTCTCGGATCCGCTGGATGTTCCGCCAAATGATTGTGGCATGGTGGGGAGTTGCAGTCCCCTCCACTAGAGGCAATGTGGCTTTTAATTACTCGGCATCTATAAATACCCCTTCTCCGCCCTTCCTCTTCCTCTTCCTCCTTCATGGGGCTGACAGACATGTGGCTGCTGTCCTGACAGTGTGTCTGTGCAGGATAGTGTTGGGTCTTCCACAAAGGTACACATGTCCTGTTTCTCTTTAATCCACTTCGCAGCACCAGCATTGTATTTACCCCAGCCCTGCGCTTCACAGCTGTGTGAACTGACTGGGAGCTGGACTGCCCTGGAGTCGGTGTGTTTCCTGCAGCCGCCGCCGCTGCTGAATTGGGCTGTGTGCGCTCTCCTTCATGCTGCCAGGTGTGTCAATCCCTCCTCGGTAGGAAATGGTGATTTATTGTTTAGATTAATTTCATTATTTTGGTGTGATTTCATGATTTGTGTTACAGTTGTGCAGTCACTGGCTGTAGCTACTCCTGGGCTCACTGCTGTTTTGGCTCCCCTTCTCTGGATGTGCTTGGCACCTACTCGTCACACCGCGGCCTCCTCAGTGCACCCTGCTGCCCGAGGGGCCTGATGAACAGTCCGGGCTCCTGAAGAAGCGTGGCTCACCTGCGTCGAGCCGAGGAGCTTGGGCATGCGCTGTGCCCGGGCATTTTTATAAATGCAGACGCACCCTTTCTTTTGATTTTCTTAATTTTTCTTTCTTCTGTTGGATTGCATTTATTAGTGATTACTTTGTTTCATTGTTTTTTTATCCAATTCAATTCCTTTCGTTTTGTTATTTTGTTCAGTATTTTGTAATGATTTCTGTTTTGTCATTTTGTATAAATTACTTTGTTCTTCTTTTCATTTTGTATATTATTTAGGTATTGGACTTTTTGGGGGGGTATGAGGGTTGCCATCGTTACATGAGTTTGATTGTGTTTTCTTTTCTTTTGGCAGGAGCTGGGGGCTCCGGAGCGGCAGCGGTTCCCTGGTGGTGGTCCCTTTTTCACTTTTTGTTTGCTGTGTCACGGGTGCTGTGTTTGGATCCTTCCCCCCTTTTGTTACCGCTGTCGTGGTAAGCCCCAGCCCTGTCTAGTTTGGTTTTGTTTGCCAGGCCTCAAACCCCATTTATTTTTTAGTTAGTCTGCTAATTTTAACACTTAGAGTTTAATAAAGATTGTTTTAATTTGAAATCACGTCTCCTGTCCCATGAATCATTTGAACCTGCGGGTCCTTGCTTTTTTGAAGTTTTGTTTAGCATTTGAGATCCTGGGGTGCAAGTCCCCAGGTGGCGTTGTCCTTTGATTTGTTCTTTTTGTGTTCACCTCACCACTCTCCCTGCCACATGATCGCGAATAAACTCATCTTCCAGGTGACCGAATTTGCAGAGGCTAGCCCAACACCGGAGGTCCGTCACGTACTGGTGAACCGGCTCACCTGGTCTCTGTCTGCGTTTTCGGAAGGCGACAACGTCTTCCTGTGCTGCTTCAATGAATGAACGCTTTATTGGAATACATTTCCCATCATCCCACGGTGCTACAACAGCGCCTGTAAATACCCGACGCCTGCTCACGGCATGACGTCACACCATGTGACCATACATCACATGTACTAGGCTCTAATTCTCATGAAATATTGAAACAAGCATAACAACGTGACACAGAATTGTGAAATAGTAAAGGTCCAGCCGGAGTCAAGGTATGCTCAGGCCTTCCTGGGTTGGGACTGCCTCCTCCCCACGACACCCCCCTGGAATCTCCCCGCGAGGGCAAATTAAACTTAAAAACCCCCGAAAAAAAAAAAGAAAACCCGAGCGTGCAAAGTAGCGCGATGTGTCAACCTTAAAAGGTCTTCCTCAGACACAATGCACGCTACAAAGAAATAAAACACCAAATTTTTAATTTACCAGCACCGACTGGCTTCTCTCACAAGGATCCTGTCTCCTTGGTGGAGCACGGAGCAGAATGAAAGTGCATAGTGGAACTTACTATCCAAAGGAAAAATATTTCCACTCAAAAGTTAATTAAAAACAACCCGTAGTTCCTTTTGGTTATGATCATAGCTATCTCAGAGAATGAGTATACACTAAAACGTAGCGTGAAATCATCAGTAATACCATCATTTTGCTTGCCTATCCTCTCTGGTATGTTCAGCTGACGAAATCGACGTTTTTGGAATTTCCTGCTGCGCATGCGCAGAACTGGACAATATGTTGATCTTCCGTAACAGCGGCCGTCGTCCATTCGGGTGACGTGGCCAAGCCATCGCAAGAATCTCTGGGTCAGGAGGGCAAACATACTGGGCACATCTGCTCTGGCCAGGACGTCGATGTTGGAGACACGGTCCAGCCAAGTGATGCTCAGTAATCTGCCAAGGCAGCGTTGGTGGAAAACGTTCAGCCGATGTTCCTGACAGGACGAGTGGGTTCATGCTTCACTGCCGTATAGCAGAGTGCTCAGTACTGTGGGAAGTTGTATGGATAATTAGAAAATCAGATTAGAGCTAAAGAATTGTTCTACATTAAGTCAAAATAATATGAATGTTTTGCTTTATTCAGATTGTTTGGGCATTGTCAGTCTTGTTCTGGATCATAATATCTCCTTTATAGCCACAACAAAAGTCTTTAAACTTAAAAAGAAAGTACTTCAGTTTTCACTTGAAATAAGTGTAACAATTCATCCATGGAGCAAGTTTTTTGTTGTTGTTGCTTGTAATAATAATAATAAAAAATTTGCTCCACGGATGAATTTTTCTTCTTATTTCAAGGGAAAATTTGAAGTGTTATTCTTTTATTGTAAAAAGATTTGTTTTGACTAGAAATGAGCAATTTTGACATGGGATAAATGTTTTTTGTGACATTTTGAGTTCTTGCAGTTTCCATATACACACAGTCATGCCTGTTGGTGACCATGTTGTGACTGTTTGGAGCAGGCCATCATTCTTCGTGTCGTGGTTTGGTATCATGAGTTAACGCCATTAATGCCACTGTTTTTACAAATAATAATTGAACTTTTTTGCCTGCTCATCTGTTGGGGTTATATTGATCAGTAAAATAACAGTGACTTGGCACGAAAATGCTTCAGTTTTTAAAGTGTGTATGTTGTGTCACTAGTGACTTTCATTATGCTGTTGCTTAGCTTGCTACACTTCTGGGGGAACAGTGTTGATGTAATCTTCATTTAGTATCAGAGTAACTCGTAGCTCAGCTCACTACACTTTCCAAGTAGCTTGCCCAACACAGCTTTTCAGTAATTTTGTTGTGATTTCAGCTTGTAAGTCATGAAAATCAAAATTCAAATTGAGATAGGTTTTTCTAGTTATGACATTTCCAACATATGAGGATTTCTTCACAATATTGTATGTCAGCAGTCATGTGTTGCATGGAAGTATGAAGTTTTTTAGAGTGAAAAGTTAAACTACAACTCAGTCATGTCAAGTAGAAAAGAATAAAACCCACTGGATTCACATCAGCGTTGCCATTTCTTGAAAGTTCACATTTATTGTGACAGATCACAAACTGAAATTTTCCTGAAGTTAAGTTTAACCAGTGTCTGAATCAGTTATGTTTCCTTCAAACTGGATGATTTCTTGTGATTTTGGGTTCAAGCTGGACTTCGTGAATGGCATCTCTCACAGTCTTTCATGATTTCATCCATTTGTGAGTATTCCGGTGGTGCAGCAATGAATTACAATAAATAAATCTTTTGCCACATATTTCACAAGAATATGGCTTCTCACCTGTGTGAGTTGTCATGTGTTGCAACAAACTGTGTAATTTGAAACTTTCGCCACGTATCACAACAAAGACGCTTCTCACCTGTGCGAGTTCTCTTGTGTCGCAACAAACAATTGTGTACAGTGAAACTTTAACCACGTTTCACAAGAATGGGGCTTCTCATCAGTGTGAGTTTTCATGTGAGCCTTCAAATGACTCTGTTGACTGAAACGTTTGCCACATGTTTCACAAGAATAAGGTTTCTCACCTGTGTGAGTTCTCTTGTGGATAAACAAATGACTCGGTGCCCTGAAACTTTTGCCGCATGTTTCACAAGAATGGGGCTTCTCACCTGTGTGAGTTCTCATGTGGATCTTCAAATTACTCAGGCGACGGAAACTTTTGCCACATGTTTCACAAGAATGAGGCTTGTCACCTGTGTGAATTCTTTTGTGGACCTTCAAACGACTTTGTCGACTGAAACTTTTGCCACGTTTCACAAGAATGAGGCTTCTCATCTGTGTGAGTTCTCATGTGAACCAACAAATGACTCCGTTGACTGAAACTTTTACCACATGTTCCACAAAGCATCTTCTCATCAGTGACCATTCTGACCTTCTGACATAATTGATGTTTTGTATGGTCAGTTTTCTCACACATTCCTTCACAAAGAAGCTTTTCACATTCAGCCTGCTTCTCTGAAACATGAAAGTTGTTCACACTGTTTCCACGAAACATGTTGAGTTTTTTCAGCTTTGCATTTCCTGTTGATTCTGAGTCAATGTGTCTTTTCACATGGTGGACTTCAGAGTCCTGAGAGAGGAACTGCTCAGTCTCCAGTACTTCTGCTTCACTCAGGTCACTTTGATCCTCAACAGAAGGAACCTGAACGGTTTCACTTTCAAACTTCAGAAAAAATCGTTCTCCCTTCTGGCTGGTACTGAGTTCCTCGTGTTCCTCAATCCGTGAAGATTCTGGTTCCTCCTGCTCCTCCTTAAACTGACCAAGTCCTGGTTCTTCTTCTTCTTCTTTGATCTGTGGAGGTTCTGGTTCTTCTTTTATCTGTGGAGGTTCTGCTTCTTCTTCTTTGATCTGCAGAGGTTCTGGTTCATCCTGTTCTGGACAGTAGTTTGTTTCCTGTTTAAAGAGCTGCTCCTCTCTGCAGTCATGGTCCTGTTGGAGCTCTGCAAGGAAACAAATGTAGAAGATAAAACATTAGCAACATTATTTCCGCAGTTCCAAATTAAAAAAAACACTGTTACTCCAGCAGTCAGTCTGAAAACTTTCATTCAAAATTCAAAAACACAGTACAGTCCCATTGTTACTTATTGATCATCTTTAGCTGCTGATTGATTACTTATTTGGATTAACTTTTTTGAGGCGGTGTATTCACTCACCTGCAAGATTCTGTTAATTGTTTACTACACTACCTGAGGTGGAGGGATAATGAGACATCCTGCTTTTAAATGTTGCCAGGAAATGCCTCTTCAAACAACATCAACCTCCACAACTTCACTGGGCAGACCAGTGAGGGGAAAAGTAGTCATAGTTCCATCAAGCACGTCTGCTCACAGCGCCATAATGATGGAGAAGCTCCAGCAGTCACATTCATGTGTTCATTCACACGTTTCCAAACCTGTTCTGTTTAACTTGATTTGAGGATTCCACTTGATTTGCAGCATTCTGCGTTGACGACCAATCTCCTCCTCGTACTGAACCACAGTTGGTTGAAACAGGGTGAATATTTCCTCAGCAGCAGTTAGTCTCTGGGTGGTCAAGTCTCTCACAGAGTGGTTGGAGCTTGTCTGCTGGTTACCACTGTGTTGCTGTGTGTTACGGGCCCCAGGCTTGGTGACCACCTGAACAAAAAGAAATGTTTTGTCTGTGAAACAGAGGTAGAGCATGAGAGAAAGAATCAAAGATGCACTCGTGCCGTTCTCATATCACACCTTATTAAAACAATTAAACATAAATACGATTCATATTCAGTGCAATTTTTCTGTGCGGTAAACACAACTATAACAGCTTCAATAAAGTCATTTTATATCTATATAATTTCACAGTTATTCAAAACTCTTATTATTACTGAATGTATCTTCAATTGCTTTATAAACAAATAAAAATCTGGACTTAGCAGGTTGGAATACGTATGTATAAATAAATAAATGCGACAATCTTAAACCAAATATTCATATAACACAAAATATCCCTAAAATCTCAAACATCATAAACTATTCTTAAACCTATATAGCATTAAGGGTTCATTAAACAATTCAATTCAACTTAAGAGTCCCGTTGTATTAATCTAGAGCTTTAAATAAAAGTGAAAAAAAAACCCATTACTAATAGAAAACATGTCTGGCATGAAGAACACGAAATCTCGCGAGACAACCACGAACTCTCACGAGACTACCGGCGCAGCGCGGCTCCACAAACTTCAACAAAAGTCAGATAAAACGTAAATAAAGTAATGCAAAATTGCTTTCCATTACATACAGATGCAATACGAAGCTTAGTGCTTGCATTTAAAGTAAGTTTAACCGATTACTGACTTGTAAAACAGAAGTAGAGCGTGACAGAAAGAATCACAGAAGCGCTCGTGCCGTTCTCAAATCACGTCTGAGGCTGGGACCGGAAGTCCGTCATAAGAGCTCATGGGGGCGGGAACAGTGTCAAAGGTTCCGCTTTCAATCTCTCACCCACAATAACACAGGACCACATTTTCTGACCACAAAATCCTTCTATTCAACAACACTGGATTTATAAACTATAAATAGTAATACCATGGCGTTTGGTCAGAGCATTAATAATAAAATATTCCCAAAGTGAGGTTGAGTCATTGTTGCTGCGGGAGATGAAATATTTTGTGAGAACAAAGCCATTCTAAATGATAAAGATTAAGTGTTTAGTGAGAGTGACTCCAATGTATTCCAACCAAAACCAGCATGCTTGACAGGCCAGTAACCAATGACGTATAGAATTACAGTATAGTAATTCTATACGTCATTGCCAGTAACAATCTTTTGCAGGAAGCAGCAACGTGAGTTGCAATTCATTAAATATTATGGGTGAACATATACATATTTTTTTGGGGGGGTTTGCTGTGTCTTTTATGGTCTATTGCTTTATTTGAAATGAAATGATTTGTTTGGCTCCATTATTTAATTGTGTTTTTAATTGTTTGTCATCTTCACATAAACATTTAGGGACCGGTGTGTCTTTGACATTTATCATTTCTTTAATTTAACCACCAGGGGGAGCAAGAGGGGTGAAGATATATTAGGAGGGCACAGGTGATGAGCTGTATGATGTGTGAGAGGAACAGCATACAGTCTTTTGACTGTGTCTGATCTGCATGTATGGAACTTCTTAGTGAGCTCTCCGGCTCCAGCTTGGCACTTGGTAAACAGTGGATTTACACCACATTGGAAAATAAATGGGGTCGCCTCACCCAAATGGAAGGAGTGTGGAATTGATGGATTCGCCGTGGACACGCGTCTGAAACAGTTCTCCCTCTCTCAGAGGAGCTCAAAGTGTACCAGCCCAGATAGGAAATGGGCTGTAGAGGAGGCTTCAAAACACCAACTTCAGCTCCTCGTCAGATATCCAGCAGGAGGTAGAGCGACATCACGGAGTGGAGGACAGAGAGAGAGTCAAATGTTAGTGACATGTAATAGTGACACATGGTGAGTGAGAAAGGAAAGAAGCTCAGTGAAGGTCCTCCAGCAGTCTGAACACGTGGCAGCTTCACTAGAAAATGGTCCAGGGTGGACTGGAGCTGAAGCAGCTCTAACTGGAAGCTTTATTCAACAGAAAAGTCGTGAGCTGAACTGTGAAAGTAAAGTCAGCCACCCTCATTATCGATGAGTGTCAGGTCCCCTTCCTCCATTCCTGTGTCCCCAAATCTCCCTCAGTCGCTCCAAGATCTGTTGAAAAGACAAGTCATCCGAAACAATTTTCGTGATGTGAATACTCCCATGTTTGATTGATAAAATGTTAGGGTTAGAACAATATTAAATAATAAATATGTCAATCTGTGTAATGAAGCTATATAAAACGGGTTTCACTTCCCGAAATAAGCGACAAAAATATTTAACTTTAATGATATTCTAATTCTGAGATGTAGCTTGGATAGCTTGTCATCTTGCTATAACATGAATGCATGTTAGCAAAGCTAAAGGCAGTTAAAATACCATCCTTACTTGAAAAATAATGCAAGTTTAGCTTTTTAATTTTCTTCTATTATCAGAAACATAAGCTGTCAAAACATACCTGACATGTTTTATTGCCCTTTTTTCTTTTACTGTCATTCATATCTGGATTTCTGCTGTTTTTTTTTCTTTCTGTTGTTTTTGTGTGTTTTATCTTATATACAGCACTTTGATTTAAAGGGCTTTATAAATAAATTTTACTATTATATTTCTTTTAGGGCTGGGAACGTTAACGCACTGCTTCCTTAATGCTGACAAATGTTTTCATCAGTCGTTAGGGTTAGGTTAAAATATTGAACGTGAATTGTGAATGCAGTAAATATTCAAAATAAGAACCAGACAAAACACTGTCTGCTCAAATGTATTTAGAACAGAGCATTGTAAACAAAAATTGGGAATTATTTACATTTGTGGCATAATATTTAACAAGACAGATAATTCTCTTGGCAAGTATTTTACAGGTGTTTGTGGTTCAACTTCAAAAGAAGTTGATTTTCAAAGTTTTCGAATGGAGACGTGCTCTTTTAGGAGAGAAAATCAATCCAGCTGTACTGAACAGTCTCTCGCATGCTGCAGATGCAGGTAAAGGTGTGTTTATTCTCGAGAGACAGACTGCACACAATGGGGAACCACTTCAAAAGGTCGAATGCTGTGCTTGTGCTGGTTAGGTAGGCATCTTGCTGCTTTGTACTTTCCTTGACGTTGGCCTTCATGGAGCCAAAGAAGTCCTCATCATCTGATGATGGAGAGCTGATGCCAAACCTTTGTGTTGGTACCTTGTCCAGATGTATCTTGATGTAATCCAAACCTATACAAAAAACATACATTTGCAATGATTTACTGACTTAGCATTTTATAATAACTCATTAAAGAAAGTGACTAAATGGCAATTGTTAAAAAAAAAAAAAAAAAACCTGCTTTCAACACATCCTCATTACTTGTCCATGATGTTCGGAACTTTGGGAGCAGGATAGCAGCAGCGATCATTTCAGGATCAGCTAATATTTCTGAAAATCTCTACTCAATCGAAGACTGGAGTGCGTTGATCAGGGGATGACACAGCTTTGATGACAGCTGGAGGTGCTCAGGCTTCTGGAGAACACTATGAACAGTAATGGTCGGTACCAGCCATCCCACGTGCACATTTGCTTCAGTCTGTAATATGTTGAGACCCTTCGCGGCTGGGGTAATAACTGCAACATATTCAGTCAGGAACGAGAGCTCAATTGGAATAAACCTGCAAAATAGATATTGTAAACAATATTATAGATTAAATTTACTGCTCAAAGACATTTCATATACTACCGTATTGGCCCGAATATGAGACGACTCCGATTATAACACGACCCCTATTTTTCAAAGATCATTTTGTGAAAAAAAAAATTAAATAAAATGCTGCAGACAGTAAGGTCGCTCAAAAAAACACTTTTTATATACAATTATTATAAACTCAAAAACTCACAACTGAGATAACATTTCACGAGATATAAAATGAAAAAAATATATTCTTTTTCCTCAAATACGAAAGAAAAAGCAACAAATAAGAAGCCTCAAGGGGTCCAAACTGCCTAAATGATTGTAAATAACTTCCAGTGCCTTCAGCTGAATCAGCTCTGGTGGTGGACATTCCATCTTTCCGTCTTTCAGAGACGTATTCACTCACCCTTCTATCAGTCTCTCTGAAGCGCCACTCTTGGGACCACGGAAAGCTTTTCTCATCGTGTTAGCATCTGTAGGCGTTTTTTCTGTGCTCTCCAATAAGAACGAGGCGCTCTGCTACACCATATCTCTTGGCGGCTTGGCAGTCGTTTGATGACTCTGCTGCGTTGGATCACCATCAGTTAAAGTTGGTATCATAACTTCGCCTCTGTTGTTTGTTCAGTTGTCCAGCGTTTGAGCCCCTTTGTTCCAGATGATCCGCCATTTTTCATCAGATCATTTGATCTCATTTCATCGCTCCACTCGCTCTCTGGTCAGTGATACTTTGGCTCCATCTAGCGACGCGGATGCGTATTGACCATCTACCGTAAGTCCGCGATTATAACACGACCCCACTTTTGAGGATGCAATTTCTGGAAAAAAAACATTGTTTTATATTCGGGCCAATACGGTATATTACAAGTATAGTTATTGTACAATGTAAATGAAAAATAGAATTAATAGATTAAAGGTGCTGTAGGCAGGATTTTGCTAGTCATGGCTAATTTTTCTGTGTTTTCTTTGGATTAAGTTTTAGAGTATCCATTGCTAATCCTTTAGGAGTGTAGCATAACTGCACTACCGTGAGGGCGCAGCATTTCCATCTGTCTCTGTTCTGAGCTGAAAAGGAATCTCGACAGCTCCAGGTATGTTTGACCAATCAGAAGAGCCTATGAGGCTCTGACCGTGATTGGTCGAGGGGCGTTCATTGCACGTTCTTGTGGGAGGGGCTTAACTTGCATACGGGCGTGATTTCAGAGAAAACAGGACAAGATTGGCTGGGCTGGGTTTCAAATCGCCATCTTAGATGGGTCAAATCGCAAGATGGCAGACATGCTGAATCCTGCCTACAGCACCTTTAAGTAGAAAAGTAGTAAGTAAGTAGTAGACTTACATTGGAGGTTTGAGGGCAAATTACATTAAACACCAAGTATAATAATTTCAGTTATTTATTATTCGTGAATTATTTAATGTGTCTGTGGCTTGTGCCCATTTACGTGCACAGAAGAGGGGAACTCCTTCCTCGCTCTTTTAGCAGCGCTCGAGTAAAATGTAAGTTTCTTTTGCCTTGTGGGGTCTGTGCTGGAGTTGTGGCAGTGCTAGAAGTCGGTCTTTTCTTACTTTGTGGAAGCTCCATCCTCAGTACTGCTCAGTTGTTGCTGCTAAGCGTCTGGCGGAGTAATGGCGGACAAATCGAAACTTAAGGATTACCAGGCCAGCGGGAGCGCGCATTACGTCAGGCTCAGAGCGATTCGTACCCGAATCACTCATATTGCTGTGCCTTCAGTGCCCTGCACAGGAAAATAGGAGCGACTGCGATCTTGCAAAAATAGCTCTTGCTGCCCATCAGGCAAAGGTGAAAACGTGTGTGGGTGTGAATAATTGAAAATTTTACATTTAAAACTGTGCTGTACCACTTTAATAAAGAAACTGAAAAGCTCAAAAGGAATTGGGTTGGTGCAGTCTACCATTCTCCATTTAATAGCGAGGGGAGTTGCCATAATTATCAGAAAAGGCATTCCTTTTGTTGTGAACAGGTCTGTTTCTGACTCTAATGGAAGGTTTGTTATGGTCTCTGGGACGCTCCAGGGCTTTCCTCTCTTAATAGCTTGTGTGTATGGCCCTAATTGGGACAATAGCTCATTCTTTTCAAACCTTTGTACCATATGTTCGAACATTCAGAACCAGTATATGATCATGGGAGGTGACTTTAACTTAGTACAAGACTCTGCACTGGATCGTTCTTCCAACAAATTAGCCCCACTTATACGGTCAGCTAGGACTTTGCTGACTCTTTCTCAACAGTATGGTCTTGTCGATCCATGGAGGGCAAAAATTTCCAAACACTAGAACCTACTCCTTTTTTTCTCACATTCATCATACATACTCCCGCATTGACTTCTTTCTTTTAGATCGTAGACTGTTCTCAAAGCTTGTCAATGTAGATTATCATAGTATTGCAGTATCTCATCACGCACCAGTATCAATTGATCTCTCTTTGCTTGCCCAACCTTGTTCACCAAGAATCTGGAGGTTTAATTCAATACTTTTGTCAGAGGAGGATTATAAAAATTTCATAAAGTCTCAGATCTTGTTGTTCATAGATATTATGATTCACCAGATATAAGTAGGGGCACTCTTGGGAAGCATCCAAAGCTTATATCAGAGGTCAACTCATCTCATATGTTTCTGGTAGGAGAAAAGAGGAAATTTCTATCGTTTCTGGTCTTCTTCGGGACATTAAAGAAGTTGACAAACAATATGCAGCTAACCCCGATCCATTTCTGTATAAACAACGCGTTACCTTACAAATGGACTTGATTTGGCTTCTACCACAAAGTTAGAACTCTGCTTGCAAAATCCAGGCAACGTTTTTATGAATCAGGGGATAAAGCAGGAAAGCTTCTTTCATATCAGGCCAGGGCTGAAGCCTCTGCAAAACTTATTCCAGTGATAAATTCTGCTTCTGGGGAAACTATAACAGATCCAAGTGGGATAAACTGCACTTTTGGCAGGAATTTTTATGCTACGCTTTATACCTCAGATGCCCCCCCCCCCTCCTAAAGCTGTATTGGATGAAATTGTTTCCCCGAATAGACAATGCCAAAGCAGAAGCTTTAGGTGCCCCCATTACCCTAGAAGAAGTTCAAGAGGCTATTTGTGCCCTTCAAAGTGGCAAGTCCCCAGGACCTGATGGTTTTACAGTCGAATATTATAAAGCCTTCTCATCTTCACTTACTCCCCTTCTAAGAGACATGTATAATGAGGCCTTTGCCCTCGGTCGAATCCCAGAGCTCTATCGGAGGCCAATATTTCACTGCTTCTAAAGAAGATAAAGATCCTCTCCTTTGTGGCAGTTACAGGCCAATTTCACTTTTGAGTGTTGACTTCAAAATTCTCTCTAAAGTTCTCGCTTCTCGTTTACAGTGTATTCTGCCTAGTATCATCGGCTTGGATCAGACTGGCTTCATGCCTGGGCGACAGTCATCCTCTAACACCAGACGCCTTCTTAACATTATTACCTCTAAAAGTTCCTCTGTACCGGAAGTTGTAGTATCACTCGACGCAGAGAAGGCCTTTGACAGAGTTGAATGGGGCTTTTTATACAGTGTATTATCTAAATTTGGGTTGAGCGGGGCGTTCCTAGATTGGGTCAAGCTTCTTTATTCTTCTCCAAGAGCTTCTGTTAGGACAAATGACATATTTTCACCTTCTTTCTCTCTACAGCGCGGAACTAGGCAAGGTTGCCCGCTGTCTCCTTTGTTATTATCTTTAATGATCGAACCCTTAGCTTTCTGGCTGCGCTCAGAGCCCAATTATAAAGGTATTACGCATGCAGATACAGTTCACAAAGTTTCTTTATATGTGGACGACCTTCTTCTTTACGTCTCGGACCCAGTTTCTTCTTTTCCCACAATTTTCAAGATTTTAAATGAATATGGCAGTATGTCCGGCTATAAACTTAATTTTCAGAAGAGTGAATTACTGCCCATTAATGACTCTGCCAAAGGAATACCCCTCTCTATATCACCATTTAAGTGGTCAGTTGATGGCTTTCAATATTGGGCATCCATATCTCTGTTTCCCTTTCAGATCTATATCGTAACAATTTTGTCCCATTGATTAATAAGATGGAAGGCGACTTTGACCGCTGGTCAGTTTTACCTCTCTCACTCGTAGGCAGGATAAACTTGATTAAGATGGTGATTCTGCCAAGGTTTCTCTACCTGTTTCAGCATCTTCCTGTCCTACTTAATAAATCCTTCTTTTTTTTTTTTTTTTTTTTTTTTTCCATTGTCCTGTTCGGCAGCTTGGGGCGTGCAATATTGTATGATTGTAGCCTTTTACTATCCGAACAGATTTTAATATTAGCAGCAGACTAGACTGAGTCTCCTCCTGCTGCTGCCTTTATTTAAAGCTGGCATCCGGCATGGCTGCCGGACAGGACCGGGACGGAAATGCTCAGAGAGCAGGGACAGAAAGAGAGAAAGATAAAGAGAGGGAGAACAGAAGGGGGGGGGGGGGGGGGGGGGGGGGGGCACAACTATGTACACAAAATACCAAAACAGTGTTGTCGACGCACCACACGCAACCTAGAACAATCCCAAACCCCCAATCTAGACAACACCAAAACAGAGCCGACAACCAACATAGAAAATTACAGAACCATACATACATTTTTTTTTTTTTTTCTTCTTCTTTTTTTCCGAACCATATTAGTGAACAGACCAGTCCACAAAAATAAAAGGAGGTGTAGGGGAGGAAGGAAATGCAAGGACACCACAAACTGTATTTTTTTTTTTTTTTTTTTTTTTTTGAATATAGCTAGTCGTAACTAGTAGTAAACTAGGGGCGTGCATCAAGAGAGGTCTGCTACAGATCACCATTAATCTAACCACCACAAGAAGACAAGGTAACCCAGTATGTAAAGAGTGATTAAAGATCAACGTGATCATGTGAATATGATGGTGACAGTGATGGTGATAGTGATCATGCATATATGACCTCTGACCTCTGAGGAAGGCCAGAAGCAGGCCAGAGAGGCCCTCAGAGCCCAGACAGCCGGCGGACATCACAGAGCCCGGATCCAAGCCGCCCCCCCCAGGCAGACGCCCACGCTCCAGTCCAGAAAACGGGGCAGAGGAAAGCCCCGGCCGGAAAAACTGGACAAACAGATTTCAGCATTCCTGTGGGCAGGTTAAACCAGCCAGGATCCGAAAAACGGTATTGCAATCCCCCAAAGATAAGGTGTTTTTTGCCCTGCCAGTTTTTAGGTATTTTACTGGGCAGCTAATATACAGAAGTTTTTGTTTTGGATGTGTGAAGAACCGGACTCACTGCCATGCTGAGTTCCATTTGGAAAATAATTATCTCCCATTTTCATTACGCTCCGCTCTGTGTTCACAACTCCCAATCCCACTTCACGTTTGAAGGGCTGTCCTGTGGTACTATCCTCCTTAAAGCTCTGGAACCAGTATAGGAAACAAGCTGGACTCTCAGCTCCTTCCACCCTGACCTCTATATATAGAAATTGTGCTTTTGATCCATCTAGAACTGATCCAGTGTTTAGAGTCTGTTTTTGTTCGTTGGAGCAACTGTCAACAACATTGATCTACCAAAACATCATCTCTTCCGCTTTTTTCAGGTTAGGAACTTTGTAAGGAAAAAAATTCCCTCATTTTCCAAATCACCCTCCTGAACCTTACTGGATTCTCTCCTAATACAGACCCTATTCCCAAAGGATGTATTTCAGTTTAATATAAGGCTATTTGGTCAGCATCCTCGTCATCCCTTAGTGCCATCAAAACACAGGGAGGAAAGCCTTGGTGTCAAACTAACCGAGCAGAATGGAATTCGGCTTTGACTCTTGTTCACGCGTCCTCGATTTGTGCCCGTCACAGACTTATCCAGTGTAAGGTTTTCTACAGAGTTCACTACACTAATGCCAGACTGTCTAAAATGTATCCTTCTTTACGTAATTCTTGCAACAGATGTGACTTATTCCCTGCAAATCATGTGCACATGTTTTGGTCGTGCCCAAAACTGGAACCATTTTGGACATTTATTTTTAAAGTACTCAGTTGTGCATACGACCGTGTGATTGTCCCAAACCCTCTGTCTGCAATTTTTGGTATCCCTCCAGCTCTGGGCCTACCAAAAGCACTCCAGCGAGCCTTGGCGTTTACAACCCTTCTGGCCCGCAGACTAATTTTGCTTAATTGGAAGCTTCCCCAGCCCCCTTCACATGTCCGTTGGATAAAAGAGGTGCTACTTAATCTTAAACTCGAGAAGTTGAGGTGTTCAGTGATCAGTTAAAGCTTTTCACGGCACATGGGAATCTTTTTTACGATATATTGACTCTCTGAATGTTCCCTTCGATCCTGAGGATGAATGAATAATACCTATTTTTATGACTTTTTCTTTTTTTTGTTGAGCTTGTGTTTCTGTTTAACTCCTTTTTTTTATTATTATTACTTCATATAAATTCACCCTCTGTTTTTCAATTCTGTGTGAGTGCTTGGGTGACTGTATATGTGTGTCTATATGGCCTGTGGGTGGGCGGGTGGGGGGGTGGGGGGGGGGGGCGTTGATGAGCATATAATTGTTTTCAAATATAAATAATGCTTTATCTTTATGCTGAGTTTTATGTTGACTTATCTGAAAAATTCAAAATAAAATTGGAAAAAAAAAAAGACTGAATAGTGTTTGCGGATCTATTTTTGGTCTCAGAGTGCGGCCGTGACTGGTTCTTCCACCTGTGCGAGGTTTACAAAACAGTACTAGAGGAAGAGACGCCTAGAAAGAACAAATATATGAAAGCATACACACCTCCAACTGTGGAGGAGGGGCGTAGTTTTTTGCTCTCTGCTGCAGGAGAGAGGGAGGTGGGGAAGCGGCTCAGGGAGTGAGTGCAAAAAGTGCAGCAGCTGTTGGTGATTGATTGATGACTGTCTTCCCTGCTAGAAGTAGTGGGCTGGAGCGGCGCTCAGGGGGAGAGGAGCAGAGCTGCACTGGCAGCAGCAGAGACTGGAGGAGCCAGCGCACGCAAGCCTGGAAAGGCTGGAGACTTGGACGACCAGGACAGGAACTGCACGGAGTGGCGGCGGCTAGAGAAGCCCGCCGGACTGAGGTGTGGGGATTGGGCCCACTGACGTGCAATAAAGGACGTTGAACTCACTGGCTGTGGAGTCACCTGTGTCTAGCCGACCCGCGTTGGCACTTAGGGGTGACAGTAGCTCAGTTGGTCGTCTTATAACTGGAAGGTTGGCGGTTCGATCCCCGCTCCCGCAGGCGTAAAACTGTCGTCGTGTCCTTGGGCAAGACACTTCACCCACCTTGCCGAAGTATGAAAGTTGTGAGAGTGAATGGTTGGTGGTGGTCGGAGGGGCCGACGGCGCAGGTTGGCAGCCTCGCTTCTGTCAGTCTGCCCCAGGGCAGCTGTGGCTACAATAGTAGCTTACCACCCCCCAGTATGGTGTGAATGAATAATGCAGTGTAAAGCGTCTTTGAGTGTCCAGAAAAGCGCTATATAAAACCAATGCATTACTTGTGTGCTACACCAACAAAACGGTCATTGCATATACGACTAGTTCTTGCGGGTTGCCACTCCTTCGTTGTGCGTTCCCCACCAGCACGTCGAAGTGCAGCTATCCACTTCTCTCTCCGTTCTACATTGCCCGGAAACCTGTGGAACAACAGTCCTGCCTTTTTTCCTCTGTAGTTGGTGCACCCAACAGTTGAGAACAATTCTTTCCACTACTTTGATGCAGACTTCTCTGTCGAACACACCAGAAACAATAAGGCGCTCCGGGGCTGTTTTTACTTCAACATGGTGGTGACTACCCGACGTGTATTGCGATGCCGGTGTGTGACTTCAGCTGCAAATACTCTATAGGCCTTAAAGGGATAGTTCGGGACTTTTGACATGAATCTGTATGGCATCCCCGTCAGCAGTCTTGTGCATTCACACAGACTTACTCCTGACAGCGTCCAGTGAGCAGAGATCCTGTCCGTTTTGGTCCAGACGAAAGAAGTCCGGCAACTTTGCTGGGGTCAACAAAATAAAGCGTTTTTCTTCTCAAACCAATAAGAGTTCGAAAGAGTGATATATTTGCATTACAAACCGTTGTTGGTGAAAAAGTCAGACCTCGTAAACGCTTGGCACTATTTTCTCTCCCTTCATATCACTCCGCGCCGCCTGAGATGCTAACAGCTAGAGCTAGCTAGCTCTTTACTAGCAGTAAACAAAGTGAAACCAGCACGGCTGCCAGCTGGAGGCTGACCTATAATCTCTTCAGATCTCAGCCAGTGTCCGTTCGTCCAGGCGACACGGTTCAGCAATCGTCCTCCAGACAGCGTTTTTCTGTTCTCTTTTAATTCCACTATTTATTCTTCCAAAGAGCTCCTCCTAATTTACCTCCACCCCAGACCTGACAGGATCGATTTCCAGCTCCCAAAAAGTTTTTTTTTCGCCAAAATCGCTCCTTTTCCGTGTTTGACCTCAGTGTGCACGGCTTAAGAACTGTGAATATTTCTGGCCGTAACATGTTAATGGCCAAGTCATCACGATGAAACTCACCACTCGTCCTAATGTACAAGATGTGCCCTCCTTCATCACACAATAAGGTCAGTAGTCTATTAAATATCACAGAATCGTAGGTAGATGGTAATGTTGCAAAGGCATTGTTTTCCCCTTGTTCAAAATGCCAGCATTGATTGCTAGGTAGATCACGTGACTTCACTTCGGTCCGGCTTCGTCAATTACACCAAAATCAGCAAAACAGGACAACTGTTGCTCATTCTCCATTCATCCAGATTATGTTTATTTACATCTTCATCTCAACTCTGTAACTGCATTAATGATTTTTTTCTGTTATTTTGTCTGCTCTGCATTAAATCACATGTAATATCCACATTCGGATAACATGAAGGCACATTTTCTTCAAACATTCGTCTTACACAAATACATATATATTACTGACAATTTGCTCAAAAAGACTTATCAAACGTTGATTGAAACTAAAACACATTTTCCTTTCAAATCACATTTTCTATCATCAATCATCTGTACTTTGACTTCGTAACACTTTTAACATCTTTATTTTCCCATAGAAAAGAGTGCTTCTTGTATAAACAATAAATTTTAACTCACAACTCTCACAGTCTTTCATGGTTTCATCTATTTGTGAGTATTCAGGTGGTGCAGCAATGAATTAGAATAAATAAATCTTCTCCCACATAATTTACAAGAATGAGGGTTCTCACATGAGTGAGCTCTCTTATGGACCATTCAAATGACTAGTTGAGTGAAATTTCTGCCACATCTTTCACAAGAGTGAGGCTTCTCACCTGAATGAATTCTCATGTGAACCTTCAAATCGTTCTGCTTCCTGAAACTTTTGCCACATGTTTCACAAGAATATGGCTTCTCACCCGTGTGAATTCTCATGTGAACCTTCAAATTACTGTGTTGACTGAAACTTTTGCCACATGTTTCACAAGAATATGGCTTCTCACCTGTGTGAGTTCTCTTGTGGGCCAACAAAGTACTGAGTACAGTAAAACTTCTGCCACATGTTTCACAAGAATGAGGCTTCTCACCAGAGTGAATTCTCATGTGAACCTTCAAATTACTGTGTTGACTGAAAGTTTTGCCACATGTTTCACAAGAATGAAGGTTCTCACCTGTGTGAGTTCCCATGTGAACCTTCAAATGATTCGGTTGACTGAAACTTTCTGGTTCCTCCTGCTCCTCCTTAAACTGACCAAGTCCTGGTTCTTCTTTGATCTGTGGAGGTTCTGGTTCTTCTTTTATGTGCAGAGGTTTTAGTTCTTCTTGTTTGATCTGTGAAAGTTCTGGTTCTTCTTCTTCTTCTTTGATCTGAGGAGAATCTGGTTGTTCTTCTTCTTCTTTGATGTGCAGAGTTTCTGGTTCTTCTTCTTTAATCAGTGGAGGTTCTTGTTCTTCTTTTATCTGTGGAGGTTCTGGTTCGTCCTGTTCCAGACAGTCGTTTGTTTCCTGTTTAAAGAGCTGCTCCTCTCTGCAGTCATGGTCCTGTTGGAGCTCTGCAGGAAACAAATGCAGAGATAAAGATTAGCAACATTATCTCTACAGTTCCCAAAAACTGTTACACAGCAGTCAATCTGAAAACTTACATTCAAAATTTAAAAACACGGTGCAGTCTAGGGCTGGGCGATATGGCAAAAAAAAATGATCCGATTTTTTTTTCATATCATTCAATCTCGATATAATCTCGATATGTTATATTGTTTTTAAACCAGTTTTAAACGCATCTGCACTGAAAACTAGAACTATAGAATAGTTTACATTTTATTAACAAACCAAGTAAATAGCAATGCAAATTAAAATAATATAACATAGAAAAATATAAGAACAATCTCACTTAAGTGCAGTAAATGGAAAAAAAAAATCTAGCACCAAGATAAAAAATCTTGCGATGCACTGTTTTTTTCAGTTAAAAGAGAAGAACTGAATGATCATTAGTTAAAGTGAGACAATTTACGGCCCTGAGGATTTTGTTGCTATCAAAGATTAAAAACTAAAGAAACCCCCCCTGGGGATAATGAGATGCTTTAGAATGTAAACTTTATTTTGATGTTCTGACTGCTAACTATGCTGCTGCCATCATTAATGCTTGCATCAAATGTACAAAATTTAAATAATCTAGATTGGACAGATTAGACTTAAAATGTAAGAGTACAAACTACAATAATACAAAAAAATAGACCAAATTAATCGTTTTTTCTCCTCTCCAGAATGTTGCTCGTGTGGTGCAGTGGCCTGAAAAGACGACACTGGCTGCGTTTACGTGCAGTCAATATTCGAGTTAAGATAAATATTCTGGTTTCTGAAACATTTTGGAGTAACCCCAGGGAGATCCTCATTCAGACCACGGCCACAGATGACGCCATGACTGCATTTGCACTTCAGCCACTAGGTGTGCTGTTTGCATGCTCAACCTTATTTTACACAGGACACCACAGAAGAAGAACGGCGCTGCAGGCTCTCTCTGCAATGTTGTTAGAAATAGAGCGTTAGCGGCAAGACGTGGTGATATGTTCAATGATGCGAGGCATCGTTTTTTCAGTAAAAGAGAAGAACTGAGCGATCGTTAGTTAAACTGTATCACCAGTAGTTCCTGCACTCAAAAGACCAGATTCTTTGCGGATTGGTGTGCTCGCAGCGTTGTGTTAGCAGCGGTGTGCTAGCAGCGGTGCGGCGTGGAGCAGCCTTTCCTGTCAACAGCAGCTCATCTTCAGAGCATAACGCTGAGGCTATGGCTGACTTCATCTGCTTTCGCTGCCCTCGGCTCCACGTTCAGCTTCATCTCTGTGTACTTCTCAGACAACTTACAGGCAGAAGTTGAGCAGGAAAAAGTCGCCTGTGATTGGCTGTGGTCACGCACATTTCTGCCATGTCTGATCGAGTAAATGTGCTCACAGCTGATCACAGTGATCGACTGGAAATTAATCGCGATCACCAATCACGATCATACAATCGCCCAGGCCTAGTGCAGTCAAATTTTTAGTTACTGATCATCTTTAGCTAATGACTGATTACTTATTTGGATTCACTTTTTGTATTCACTCACCTGCAACATTCTGTTAATTGTTTACTACACTACCTGAGGTGGAGGGATAATGAGACATCCTGCTTTTAAATGTTGCCAGGAAATGCCTCTTCAAACAACATCAACCTCCACAACTTCACTGGGCAGACCAGTGAGGGGAAAAGTAGTCATAGTTCCATCAAGCACGTCTGCTCACAGCGCCATAATGATGGGAGAAGCTCCAGCAGCCACATTCATGTGTTCATTCACACGTTCCAAACCTGCTCTGTGTAACTTGATTTGAGGATTCCAGTTGATTTCCAGCATTCTGCGTTGACGACCAATCTCCTCCTCGTACTGAACCACAGTTTGTTAAAACAGCGTGAATATTTCCTCAGCAGCAGCAGTGAGTCTCTGGGTGGTCAAGTCTCTCACAGAGTGGTTGGAGCTCGTCTGCTGGTTACCATTGTGTTGCTGTGGACTCTCTGGAGGGAAACAAGACAAAAGTCACTGATGTGATGGAAGTGAAGGTTTTACAGTGATGGATGGATGAAACAGGACAGGACACACTGAAATCAGAAACATTAAAAAACAGAAAAATCTGCTCATTTCAGTAAAACGAAAGTTACGCATGTAACTGCGGTTCTATGAATCCTGGATGACCGCCAGAGGCGGTGCATAAAGCACTGAATGATCATCTTTGCGCCCTCGCAGGTCGAGAATGTATACAAACAAAGTCACCTGTGACCTCCCGGTGACCTATGGGCACCTATATAAGTCACGTGACCCCGGAAGCCAGTCCCTTAGATTTCTCGCGAGCACACGAGGATTCCGAGGGACCTGACGCTCTGGCGGTCATCCAGGATTCATAGAACCGCAGTTACATGCGTAACTTTCGTTCTATTTCATCCTGTCAGACTGCCAGAGGCGGTTGCATAAAGCACTGGATGACACATACCAACAAGTCCCGAGGGAATCGAAAGCAATCCCCGCAGACAAGTGCTCACCACAAGATGATGACTGTCGCCCCAGACCCCCTGAAGCGGATGACGCACCGCCACATTCACTCGGTAGAGCCGTGAACGTAGACGGCAGCGTCCATGAGGTAGCCGCACAGATGACGTGGAGGGGAACCCCCGCCATCGCAGCCCATGAAGTGGAGAGCCCCCTGGTCGAGTGACACCGCACCATCCGGTGGCGGATGGCCCTGCGAAACCTAAGCCTGTTGAATAGCGTCCACCCACCCAGTGAGCAAGCCGCTGTTTGGACAGCGCCAGGCCCCTGCGAGGACCGCCATAGCACACAAACAGGCAATCAGACCGGCACACTGAAGCCGTGGCCCGACATACACCTCCAAGGCACGAGCCGGCACAACGGCTCGTCCGCTGTTGGTGGCCCCAACCGTGCCAGCTCGAGGGGGTGGATCTCGCCCCCGGCTGTAGCCCCCCTGGGAAGGGAAGTAGCATCAGGCCACAGTGTAACACCAGAGCCCTCAGCATTCCATTTAAAGCATAACTCATGAATAGACACTGCGTGCAGTTCTCCAATACGTCCTAATAGAAAGAAATAGAAAGTCACTGCAGATCCGCCCATCCCAATGGTCAATAGGAGCAGCCCACAGGACCTCCAACACCACCGGCAGGTCTCCCGATGGCACTATGGGACGTGCCAGGGGATGGAGCCGCCTGGCACTCTTCAAAACAGAGACACATTCCCGTCAGAGCCCACCGAGCAACCGTGGAACCCTTGATGCCAGCAGGAAATCTCCGCCACATACACAGTCAGGATGGATGGCGAGCAACCCTTATCCAACCGGCCTTGTAGGAAGACCAAGATAGAGGCAACCGGGCAACGAACGGCCTCAAGTTCCCGTCCCCGGCCCCGGGCCTCAAACAGTTTCCACAGATACCGCGTACAAGCGCTGCGTGGTGGGGGCACGAGCACTGGAACAGTGCGTCCTACTGCCCCCCAACTCGGAGAAGGAGACTCCGGGCCCTGCAGTGGCCGCACCCACAGCTGCAGGCGCTCCGGACTGGGATGCACCAACTGCCCCCCTAGTTGTGACAGCGAACCCCACCTGGAGGGCAGAGGAACGGGAGAGCTGCAACAGAGCCTGTGCCGCAATGGAACAAACCCTCCCGGCCAAAACGGAGCCACCGGAGGAGACGGTGACCCCCGTGAAGGACCCTCATCAGAGTTGGAAAGAACCAGGGGAATGGGAGGGAAGGCATACAGGGGAGGCCGGGCCAGTCGTGCACCAGCGCATCCTGCCCCATTGGACCACTGCCGTCCTCGAGGGAAAACCACAGGGGACAATGGGCGGTTGTCCCTGGGCCACAACCAAATCTACCGCAGCCCTGCTGAACAATGCCAACTGCGGTCGACCCACCTGTGGGTGGAGCGCCACCTCCCGGACCGGGGCCGCTGGCAAGACAGAAGATCTGAAACCAAGTTCTGCGTGCCCGGAATATGTGCAGCCCTCAAGCTGAGAGACCGCAGGGCAGCCCAGGACAGAAGCTGCCACGTCAGTGACCACCAACCTTTGAGAATGCGTCCCGCCCATATGGTTGATGTGGTGAACCACAGTGGTGCTGTCGGAACGCACCAACACATGTCTGTGCCGCAGTACCGCAAGAAGTGGTCCAACGCAAACTGCACTGCCAATAGCTCCAGCGCGTTGATGTGGTCCAGGCGCAACGTCGGGGCCCACGTCACCTGAGCTGAACGCCCCTGCCACGTCGCGCCCCACCCTGTGAGAGACGCGTCGGTGGGACCACCTCCCTCCGAGACGGAAGGGAGCCCAGTTAACACCCCGCCACAATCTACGCCCGGTTCCTCCATTGGGACAGGGATTCGAGGCAAGGGTCGACACGCGGAGCCGTCTGTGCCTGTGCACAAACCTGGCGGGATCCAGGCAAAACCCATTGAGCCACCTTACATCGGCCGCAGGGAAAGCAGACCCAACGGAACGACCCGGGTAGGGCAGCAGTGAGCTTCCCCAGAAGACGCAGGTACAGGACGAAAGGCAGGAGTCTGCCGGCGCGAAGAGGCCCAGCATGACCATGAAACTGTCTACCCTTGGGGCAGAGGGTCCGAGCGGGCATCGTTACCGAATCCAACTCCCCCCAGAAACACCGTGCGTTGCGCGGGAATGAGACTGCTCTTGGCCAGCTTCACCCGCAGGCCCAGCCGTGCGGCATGATCCAGACAGCCTGGGTGTCTCGTACAGCCTGAGCCCGAGAGGGGGCACACAGCCAATCGTCGATGTATGGGAGGATCTTCAGCCCCGGTCACCTGCGCGGAGCCAGCGCAAGCAGCGACCACAAGTGAAAACACCCTGGGTGACAGGGAGAGGCCAAATGGAGGGACGCGAAACTGGTAAGTGGCAACCCCTGAATGCAAACCGGCAGGAACTGCTTGATGCTTGTGACGCAATTGGCACATGAAATTATGCGTCCGTCAGGTCAATGGATGTGAACCAATTGCCCTGGAAATCGCCTGGCAGCATCTCCTGTGTGCGCAGCATGTGAAACGGAAGTCGTTTCAAAAAACATTGAGCCCCTCAACTCCAAAACCGGGCGCAAACCCGCCGTCTCTTCGGCACCAGAAAACGAGAGTAAAGACCCCCCGGATCGCGCTGGGGTTGACGGGCACAACAGCGCCCTTGTCCAGTACGTTGTGATCTTGGCATCAGTGCCCGTGCTGTCGGAGGGCTGGTGGATGACCGTCCAGTGACCCGACCGGGTACGGGTGGCCAACGTGGAATTAGGGGCGGTAACCCGGGACAGTGTGGCCAGTACCCAGGCGCCCGGAGTGCTGCGGGTCCAGTAGTCCAGCTGCCACCGGGTAAACCAACCCAAAATCGGCCAAATGGCTCACCCCGACCCTGGGAGGGTCCGGGGACGATGGCGGATGACGCAGGCCCAGGAGACTGAGAGGACTGCCTTCTTAGGACTGTCGCGGCTCCTGGCAATCGCCGCACGCTGTCGGGGCGGGGGGCACGCTCCCACAGCAGGCGACACCCCGGCCGCCCTAATAGATTCCGACGGGCCGTCGAGGTGCACGGGCTGACGCAGGGTGCCTATATGTAGGTCCACAAGCCCGGTGCCTTGTCCGAGCGGCTTGGGCAGTGCGTTCAAGCTCCGTCGTGTCAGACGGACCAAAAGGTTCGCCAGGAGCAACCGGAACAACCCAACGGTCTTCTGACCCGCCTCCGACCACAGGGACTGCGTCAGTCAAACCTGTTGGCGTGTAAGCGTAGGCGTGGAAATGAGGCGACCCAGCTCATGCGACATCAATGCGAACATCTGCAGCGATGCATCCAGCAGACCCAGCATCTGGTCCCCGACCGCGAGGACTTCAGCGCGGCCGAGGGATCCACAGGAAATGGGACAAGGTTTACCCATCCGTCCCTACGTGCACCTGCATCAGAAAGCCCTACTTAGGAGCTCGTCAGTCAGCTGACACCGTGAATCAGGGCTGTGAGGATTAGACCGAAGGGCCTCCTCAGAAGACATAATCAAAGAATCGATGGCTGGGTCCACGGGGGCATGTGGCCCAGACCATATTGAGGTGCACCCTGCACGGACGCCGGAGCCCTGCCGTCAGACGTCAACCACGACAGTGCCTCGGTATCAGTCCAACAGGCACGCAGCTGCTTGACCTACTCCGAGGACGGAGGGACAACACAAGCCGGCTGCACCCTCTGGTGCTCGAAGAAAACGCTATCTGGACGCTTCCGGGACCAGCGGAACGTCCAGATGCAGGTGGGCGAGAGCAGCGCAGACCACCGAGGGGCCAAGGGCCCCGTCACACTCCTGGAGACCAACGGGGGTGTGAGACCCAGACTCCAAGGACCAGCGTCGGGTCGGACCCACTCCTCATGTTGTCTCTTCCGGGAAGCCCCCGCCGGGGGTCCCCGTAGCCGGGCGCATCAGCTGAGTGGCTGTCATGAATCAGACAGCGCAGCAGTCGGCGGGCTCCAGAGCGGCAAGGCAGGAAACGCACACCGCACACAGCAGTTGGCGGCTCCAGCGGCAAGGCGGGAAACGCACACCGCGCAGCAGTCGGTGGCTTCCAGAGCGGCACGGCGGAAACGCACACCGCTCGGGGTCCAAAAAGCAGTTAGGGCAACCAGCTCCGTAAGCCCCTGGCACAGATGCTCAACGCCCAGACAGGACAGCAAGGTCATGACCATCATCCTGTTGGAGAGGCGCCCAGACAGGCCCTGCAGGCCAGGGTGTCCATCCTGGCGTCACATCCGAAGCTGCAATCCCTTCAGGTCGGGCAGAGCACGCCCCCCACGACCAGAGCAGACAGGAAACATGCCGAATCAGGTCGGGCAGAAGACGCCACTTCCTGAGTCAGGATCCAAGGGGCACCGCCGTACACGCCCCCCTCCAACCCCCGCAGGCTGCCGAGCAGAGACGCACCAGCCGCGGGGGAAAATCACAACGCAGAGCAGAACGAAAACGGCCACTCGTGGAGAAAGTGAAAAAGAAAAGGCAAGCAGCCACACACGGCATCACAGACACACGCGAAACACACGCTGTACTGAGCCATCAATTACCCCCGCAAGCCGAACACAGCTGCTGGGAAACACAATACTCACCACTCCGTCCGATCCGGAAGAAGAAAACAGATGAAAATGAAACCAGCCGTCGGTGCCCGCACCCGCGCGGAAACACGCTGGCCGTCCGAGCCGCTGTGCAGCCTCTGAAGGGCAACAATGTTGCAACTCCGACCGAAGTCACGAGGCTCCCCGCAACAAGCGGCAGAAAAGCGCTGGTATACGAGCACACGCTCACCAGTCCTGATCTCGAACCACTGCGATGCGAGAAAAGAAAAAGGGACTGGCTTCCGGGGGGTCACGTGACTTATATAGGTTGCCCATAGGTCACCGGGAGGTCACAGGTGACTTTGTTTGTATACATTCTCGACCTGCGAGGGCGCAAAGATGATCATTCAGTGCTTATGCACCGCCTCTGGCGGTCTGACAGGATGAAATAGAACTGAAAGTACCTGTGGGTTGAAAGGATAATGGGAAAAACTGTCTGGATGCAACATTTACTTTCTCTGAGCTCTGAAACCTTTGTGGGAAGTTTCCAATGTGATATGGTTCAGACTTTTTTCTGAGCATCACTTGAACGCATCATTACTCTGAACTGAAATGTCTGTTTTATAAACGTGAACCGTAAAATCTGCACAAACGCGTGTCAGCTCAGATTGAGTGTAAATAAATCACTTCCTCAGCTTGCAAACAGCTCAAACACCGTTTCCTCTGTTTCTGATACAGATGCTGTTTAATACTGAAGGTTTCTGTTACTTCACTGTGAACAAGAACTGCAGCTGCAGCCTCGTTTCTGTCTGCCAGCTTTAAAATAAACGTAATGATCCTCCAGCAGTCACATTCATGTGTTCATTCTCACGTTTCAATACCTGTTCTGTGGAAGCTGACTTGAGATTTCCAGTTGATTTCCAGAAGTTCTCTCGGTCAATAAATCTCCTCCTCGAACTGGACGATAGTTTGTTGAAACACGATGAATATTTCTCCAGCAGCAGCAGTTAGTCGCTGCTTGATAAACTCTCTCAAAGCCTGAACTGAACTCAGTGTTGCTGCAGGAGATGAAATATTTCCTCTCAGAGACAAAGCAACACAGCCGCCATGACTTCTTCTTCTTCTTTCCCTTTCCGGCAGGCTGTACACATATCCAGTGTAATGCTGCCCTCTACTGTTCAAAGAATTACTCGCAGTACTTTATATTCTTGGGTGAAGGTTGGTGGAAAGAAGGAATCTTGCAATAGCCTTTTCTATGTCTCGTGAATTTATTCTACAGGCAAAGATCGACGTAATTGAAAATACAGTAATTTTAAGCTTTGAAAGGTCTTTATACAAAGCCTCTCTTTCTGCAGAGTACTGACCACAATATAAAAACACATGTGAAACAGTCTCTAATTTCCCACATTGACATTTCCCATCTGGGTGTTTTCCCATTACATTTAAACAAGCTGCGAGACCACAATGCCCCAGTCTTAATCTGGTTATTTTTATGTAGTTAATCAGCTGTTCCTGAAATAATCGGTGCTCTTTATAATTGAACAAGTCATTCTTTTCTATTTTTGATATTGTTTTTTAAACTAGTGTCGATTTAATGATCATAATCTGTCAGACATCATCAAGTAACTAAATGATAGACAAAAGCCTGACATTTCTCATCAGTTTGTCCATTTTCCGATGCTTGGATTAATTATGGAATCATAAACCACTTGATTACAGTTTAAAACCAAGAAGAATGTAAAGCATCCCCCCAAAAAAAAAGAAAAAAAGAAAAAACTGAATGATTTTGAAAATTTTAATGTGTCGCTGAGCTTCTCATTAAAATTGGTTTCCTGCTTCACATTCAACACATCTGCACATCACATGCAACAATTTTCACCAGCAGAGCAGAATTAATAGTTACTTAACGTAACTTCAGTTCGAGGAGTGTCTGCATGCCCACCTATGGGCTTCGCTATTGGTACTCTCCCTGGCTCCAGCCAATCACTGAGACAGATCCAAAACTCGACATGTCAATCCTGCACGCGCGCTGGCACACTGCCCCGCCCCTCACCAAGGGGAGCGTGCGCCCGCTCCACTTCCTTCTTCTGAACAGCCCAGGAGAAACGGAAGCAGGACAGCTGGGCTTGCAGGTAGGTGGGCTCGCACACACTCGTAGAACTGAAGTTACGTTAAGTAACTATTAATTCTACTTCATGTGATGTTTATCCCACCTACGGGCTTCGCTACTGGTACACAACCAAGAGTGAACAACATGAGTGAAATAGTAAGTAGTTTTAATAAATTCTTTGCAAATATTAGTCCAGAGTTGGCTGCTGAAATTCCGAGTCGCAGAGCTGATATTAATATTAATCGGAATCCATCATCACTCTTTCTGACACCCATAAGTGAGCAGGAAGTGGTGAATGTTGCTCCCAAATGCAAAAGTAAGTCCTCCACTGACTGTCATGATATTGATATGACATTGGTTAAAAAAGTCATTCTGAGCATTGCCAAACCCTTAACCTATATCTACAATCTCTCATTCCAGTCCGGTTGTTTCCCAAAAAAAATGAAAGTTGTCACACCCTGTGCCCTGCGGCCATTTGGGGGCGCTCGGGGCCCGTTTTGTCTGTTTGTTGCCCTGTCTCACCTGCTTCTGTTTGCTCCTCCTGTTTCTCCTGCTCCTTACCTCCTAATGTGCCTCACCTGCGTCTACCCCTATTTACTGTAAGTCACGCTCTCCTGGTGTGTCTTGTCAGTTCGTTGTGGGTTGTCCGTGTGTTCTGTGTCCCTGCCTGCACCTCAGCTCGCCCTGCGTTTTGTTTCCCTGGAATCCTGCGAAGAAACTAGCTGAACTCTGACTGATTGCCTGCGCTTGGGTCCTTCCATCCTGCACCCGTGACAAAAGTTCCAAAAGTAATTCCTTTGTTCAAAAATCGTAACAAACACAATTTTACAAACTACAGGCCAATTTCTCTCTTGCCTCAATTTTCTAAAATTCTGGAAAAACTTTTTGATTCTCGGCTTGAAAGTTTTTTGGACAAGCATCATGTAATGAATGAAGGACAATATGGTTTTTGTAAAGGTCGAACCACTTCAATGGCAATACTCGAAGCAATTGAAGTAATCACTAATACACTAGAACAGAAAAAAAATATTGCAGGTATCTTTATTGACCTCAAAAAAGCATTTGACACAATCAATCACTCAATCCTACTAAACAAACTTGATCGCTATGGAATTCGCGGGGTAGCCGGTGACTGGATAAATAGCTATCTTATGAACAGAACACAGTATGTCAAAATGGGGCAGCACACATCTAATCAACTTCACATTGCTTGTGGTGTCCCTCAGGGGTCGGTGCTGGGGCCAAAACTATTTAACATATATATATATAAATGATATTTTTAACGTATCCCAGTCCTTGAAACTCATTCTCTTTGCAGATGTCACGACAATATTCTGTAGTAGTGAGAATTATAATGAGCTGGTGAATACAGTAAATGAGGAAATGAACAGAATAAAACACTGGTTAGACATAAATAAACTATCTTTAAACTTAAACAAAACTAAAGTAATGATGTTTAGTACTTTTGATGATAATTTAGAACTAGAATTAATTATTGATGGTGTCCCAAATTGAAACTGTAAAGAGAATGCCTTTCTAGGAATTATGATTGAAAATAAACTATCATGGAAAGCTCACATCAAACACATAAAACAAAAATTTCTAAAAGTATTTCAATTGTAAACAGAGTGAAATTTTACCTTGATGAAAATGCACTCCGTACTTTATACTGCACATTGGTACTCCCATACTTCATGTATTGTGTTGAAGTATGGGGAAATAACTACCAGTGTGCAGTTGATCCTATAGTCAAATTACAGAAACAAGCAGTGCGGATTATTCACAATGTTGGATTTCGGGAACACACTCACAATCTGTTTATTCAGTCTAAGTTGCTCAAATTCAATGATCTGGTAAAATATAATACCTTAATCACTCTATATAAGGCTTTCAATAAATTATTGCCATATCACTTACAGCAATTCTTCATAAAGAAAAAATACATTCATAATTTGAGAGGATATGGGAAATTCACACTCTTTCAAACTCGAACTCAACGCAAACGTTTTTGTGTGTCTGTATGTGGAGTGAAACTTTGGAACAAATTGGATACCCAACACAAGCAATGCCAAAATATTCATAGATTTAAAATTCTCTATAAACACATGATCTGGTCACAATATAAAAAAAAGTGGATCCTAAATTGACAACTCTACCTTGTTGCATTAGTTTCATATGTGTGTTTCCTTACCTTATATATTGTCCATTACCATTGCTGGTATAGTCTTTTTAACCATTGTTGGTATTGTTCATAACCCCTTACCATTGTTGGTAAGTAATATTGCAATGTAATAATCATCTGTTGCCTATGGTAACATCACCACGTTCAAACACTTCTGTTATTGTTAATTATATCAGCTGTATTTATATAGATCCTTTCAGTGATAACCGCTTTGCTTCCACTGTGTCGCAGAAATTACAGGATGTGAAATAAGAGTTAAGTTTAATTCTGATGTAAATTGGGGTGGGATTAAATAAGTTTTTTCTTCTTCCCACTCCTTTTCAGGCACTATTATTGTTCTATTTCTTATTTATTTATTTATTTATTTGAATGTAAATATACATTGTTCCTTTTTTCAGTTATTGTTGTTATGATATTTGTATTTATGTAACCTGTAATGTTATTGCCTGAAATAAATGATTAGCTAACTAACTAACCAAGTGTTTCTAGTTGTGTGCTGGCTTGACCTCAGTGCCAGCACAGCTTGGAAGAACACACAGATCACAGCGGATAGGGACAAATGCACACTGCTAATGAATGCTACTCACTTTGGTCATTCATTGTGGATCTGGGCATCAACGACGATTGCGCACGTCTGTAAGTTGAGGCCAAAGATAACCTGACTCGTAGGCAGAAGGATTTATCTTAACTTAAAGGAGGGGAACCCGCTAGTCCACACGCTCCGCGGGACATTCAACACGCCACAGCTGACCACCTGATGTCACCTCCGGCACTGGGCAACCAACCCGGACACTCCCTAAACACAGCCTTTTATACACTGCTTATTTGATTATTTATTAAATTTTCATCGGTATTACAATTTTTTGGAATCTTTGCTGTGAGATTTGGTCCCACATCAGCAAAGTATTCACAAAATTCATTTGTAATTTCTTTTTCATCATATATTGCAATATTTTTCTTTACAAAGTACTTTGGAGAGAAGTTTTTTTTTTTCTTTTGTGTTTATTACCTTAATATTCCCCAAGTTGACTTTATATTATTTCTATTTTCATTCAGTTGTTCACTGTAGTAATTTTTCCTCCTCTTTCTAATTATCCATACTAGTTGTTTTTATGTTTCTTAAACTTGTTTTCAGCTTCTTTTGTTTGTTCTTTCAAAAAACATCTGTATAAGTAATTTTTCTTTTTACAAGCATTTTTATTCCCTTTGTAATCCATGGTTTATCATTTCTTTTTGTTTATTAATGCACAATTTTTGTTATACAAATCAATAACTGTACAAACAAACGTGTTGTAGGCTTCATTAATATCATCAACATAGACTGCATCCCAATTTTGTTTCATAGGAAATTATTTGTAGAAACAGTGGCATTAACAGCGTTAACTCACGATACCAAACCACAACACGAAGAATGACAGCCTGCTCCCAACAGTCACAACATTGTCACAAACGGGCATGTCTGTGTGTATATGGAAACTGAAAGAACTCAAAATGTCACAAAAAGCATTTATCCCATGTCAAAATTTCTCATTTCAAGTCAAAAGAAATCTTTTTACGAGGGGGGACCCAAAAGTAACCGGACTGTGGTTATAACTTTTTTTTTTTCCACAATTATTTGAAACTGTCACCTCCAAAATACTCTCCTTCGGCTTGAATACAACGCTGCACCCGAGATTTTCACTGTTCAGAAGAGTCGCCAAAACCATGCGTAACTGTGCCTTTAAGAGAGAACTTCGATTTTCTGTCCCCCGCCTGTATGCCTGTCTTACCTTTCTGCTGCCGCTCCAGTTTCATTTTTGACAACAAAAAGCAGTTGCGCGGGGCCAGATCAGGTGAATATGGTGGTGGGGAGGCTGGCTGGTCATGGCATTAGTAAAAAAATATCCTTTACGCACAACATTTTGTGCTATTTCTGTGCGTAACAGGGTGTCCTGTGGTCTGCTGTCTGCTATGATGCGGCCATTTCCGAGTGTCTTCGTCTCACTGCTTCTAATAACCGCCTGAGGATTATCTGTCTGGATCTCTACAATACTCCCATCAGATCTGCAATGTCATCAAAAGTCCTGCGTGGATCTACCATGACGTCTTCTTCAGTTTTTGTGACGTTTTCCTCTGTTCTGGAAGTGGATTGTTGTCCTCTGCGTGCCTGGTCTTCGTGATGTAATCTGATCACTCTTAAAGGGCTCAAACTGTCACGGGTGCAGGGCCGAAGGACCCAGGCACAGGCAGCCAGGCGGGGTACAAAGTGTTTATTGTCCAAAAAAAACAACTCAGGAACACAGGAACAAAAAGGCAACGGAGCTGAGGTGCAGGCAGGGACACGGACGCACGCAGACAGACGCACACAGACAGACCCACGAGGAGCCGACAAGACACACCTGGAGCACGGGACTTAAATACATGGCAGGGCAGGTGAGGGACATTAGGGAGTAACGAGGCGGGAGAACATGAGGGCAGACAAACAGAACAGGACCCCAGCGCCTCCACGAGGATGCAGGGGCACAGGGCGTGACACAAACCATTGATACACCTAAGAATGTCTGCAACATGGTGAGTGTTTCTGCTGCTGTTTTTCCCAATAAAAAACAAAATGTTTTGACAGAGCGCATATCAGTGGCTGTCCGTCATCTTGAAAAATCGAAGTTGAGGGTGTAACTCTGTCAACATACATAATGACTGTCAGCAAACGCATCACTGGGGAAGACCAAACCTGGCACAGTTATGCATGAGGTTATCCTGTAGCAACATCTAGCGGCCAAAGTTGGAACTTCATTGTATGTTTTTATTAATAGAATTAGTCCGGAAACTTTTGGGTCCCCCCTTGTACAATAAAAGAAAAATACTTCAAATTTTCAGTTGAATAAGAAGAAAAATTCATCTGTGGAGCAAGTTATTTTTATTACTAAAAGCAACAGCAACAAAAAAACTTGCTCCATGGATGAATTGTTATACTTATTTCAAGTGAAAACTGAAGGGTTTTTTTTAAGTTTAAAGAGTTTTGTTTTGACTAGAAAGAAGATATTATAATTTAGAACAAGGTTGATGATGCCCAAAAAAATCTGAATAAAACAAAACACATTATTTTGACTTAATGCAGATCAATGCTCTCATCTAATTTTCTAATTATCGATACAGCTTCCCACAATACTGAGAACTCTCCTATACGACAGTAAAGCATGGACCCTCTACTCCTGTCAGGAACGTCAGCTGAACGCTTTCCACCAACGCTGCCTTCACAGACGACTGGGCATCACTTGGCATCACCACCCAGGATGTCATCAGAACAACAGAGGAGAGAAGAGACACCCGCTGGGGGAGAAGAGACTCCACAGACAGCGGAGACTAGTGGTGTGTATTGCCTAGTATCTGGCGATGTGATTCATATGAAGATTCGTGGGTCACGATACGATCCCGATATATCCTGATACCAGTGTTTATGACGGTTTTTGCGATACTTTAGGAACAACTAATTTGTAAACGAGTATTACTTCTTGAGAAAACTTCATATGAAACACATTATATTCATCTCAAATGGAACAGCAGTGCTCAAGCAACTATATTTAACAGCAAACAAGTTGCAGGCTATTTTTTCGTTTGAACAGTCAATAAAGATAAAAGGCTAAATATACTTTCAATAATGTAACATGTTTTGAGAAAAAGTGCAATCATTGTCAAACCTTGAATTGAATTGAATTGAATTGAATTGAATTGAAAGTCCTTTATTTGTCCCACAGGGGGAAATTGCAATGTTAAGCAGCACAGAGTAGACCCTCCAGAAAAACGCAATTATGCGATCGCATGAATTCATGCACGGTTTTAGCACACAGTGTGTGTGTGTGTGTGTGTGTGTGTGTGTGTGTGTGTGTGTGTGTGTGTGTGTGTGTGTGTGTGTGTGTGTGTGTGTGTGTGTTGTTGAGACTTGAGCAAAGAACTGAAGAAAAGAGTGATTAAAAATGCTCGAAATGTTGAAGTCTCTGCACAAGATCTTTAATTCAATAGAAAGTTGATCAGACAGGGAGATAACCTACATGCTAGCAATAAAAGAAAAACAGGAGTCCTGGACCACGTCCGTGAGATCTGACAGCATCAGAGTCTCCAGCAGAAAATGGCACCGATCTCTCCTCTGCTTGGGAAGTTATACTGTTGGGTTTGCATATGATTGATAGTTACATTCTGATAACACTCTGACTGTCACAGGGTTGTTTTTCTCGAAGACCAACAGACAGTAATTATTTCATGAAGGTCACACGTACTTTGAAGGAAATAATCAGGTCTTTTCTCATGAGAAAAATAGGGAGTCAGCTGGAAGAGGGTCGGAAGTATGAACTACTCCTTGCTTTGACCCTGGCCGGCCTCGAGCAGCTTCAGGAGGGCTTTCAGTTACAATCTGCTGTACTAGAGGCCTTAGAATCATGAGACAATCATAGGATGCATACAAGAAGAATAATAATATAGTCAACAGTTGAATTAGTACATGTTCATTAAATGTGAATAAATTGTATATAAGTAAGTCATAACATGATGAGTTAGAATGTGATTAATACAATGGTTACATGAGTGATCACAACATAGTGGTTAGAATATAAATGCATTATACGACAATCCCCTCTCTTGATCGCAGTCAACCTGCGATCACACAATAGTAGGAAAAATGATACTCCCTCTCTTGAACCCAGTTAAGCTGGGTTCACTACACCCATACGTTTTTACAACAGAGTGTGTCCTTCCTCACTCTCACGATACAGCGGAAGCAGTACATCATTAACAGGCAATGTGACATAAGGTGGAGCATCATCAGTGGCCAACATCTGAGAGGATGGGGGTGAGTTCTTCTCAAACATGGATGCAATCATTCGAGCAATGAGAGATCTGCGCAAAGGAGCACAGCAACAACAACAGGTAATGAGAAGAGCAAGAAAAACACTGATCGATGTGAAGACTGCCAGGAAGAACCCCTTGAATTTCCCAAACCATCGACCAAACAGGTCTCCCAACCACGAGCTCTCTGGTGGCTCCTGAGTGGTCACAGGACCAAGGGCATCGAAAATTCTAGTTTTACCCCAGTGGTCGTCTGACTCCCAGTCCGCGATGTTGTGATGACAGGTATCAACAGAAACAGACAAACCAAACCCTTCAATTTCTGTTACAGCTTTCGATTGTTTGACATAGAGTAGAAGCTTACGACAGTTTCTGGTTAACCTAGCGCCGTCGCACGTGGGGGCCCAGTCCGATCCTGTGTAAGCCACCACTTCGTCCCAGGAGTGGTTGGGGACGGTCAGATAGTACTCTGCATCGTCTCTCATTGGGCAACGAAAGGTAAAGCACAGGTCAATAAAGAATGTGACATGCCGATTACCAGGTTGCATAATGCACGGTCCAGGTTGTCCAGGTGCACAGCTGACATTCAGGGCGATAGAGTTCAGGTCCATGGGGGAACTTCTTCGTCTCCTGACTGGGTGGACACGATGTGGGGTCCGGGATGTCAGTTCAAATTCATACAGTGTGAGTTCGTCGTGGGATGGGAATGGGTTTGGATGTGTAGCATGCGGCATTGGGAGGTCATTGTTTGTAGTTGGGGCAGAGGTGGTAGTGTGTTTCATCGGGGGCTCGTCATGGGTCGTCAGGACTGCATGTGTGGTGTGTGGCATCTCCAATGCCCATATCAGTAGGGGTGGGATAGCTGCTAGCAGAAGAAGGCCGCAACAGAGGACACCCGGCGGGTTCCACCTGTAGCGCCATCTCCTACCGTCGGGGAAGATCGGTCTTGCACCGTGTCTCCCCTGGACGAGTGATCCTAGGTAGGTCCAAAGGACCTTGTCATCTCCGGCTCCGGGATTGGCTCCCTGGTCTGGCGGTCCTCCATGCTGGGTGGCTCAGCTCCTCTAGGTCCGGTGCTGGGGCACACTGGGATAAGTAGAACCATGTCGAACCCGTCCCCTCCAGCTGGATCGCATGAGACGTCCTCTTCGTCACCCTGAATGGACCCGTCCATCTGGGGTCCGCCCACTTCCACTTCAGGACCTTCAGGTACACCAGTGCTGGTGGGGACCATCGAGCCGTCTCCCACGGCTCAGGTTGGGTTGGTGGGCCTGGGTTGTCTTTCCTCTGGATCTGGAATCCTGCAGCTAGAGCATGGAGAGACTCAAGATAAGTTTTTGGGAGTACACTCACCTGGTCGTTTAACGGAGACAGGTCTGTTCCTGGTCCCGGAAGAGGTCGTCCGTGTTCCAGCTCAAATGGGGTGGAACCTGTGGTGGACGAGACTGAACAACGAATTGATAACAGAACCATAGACAGCGCGTCAACCAAGTTCAACTTGGCAGAAGCCATCACCTTGGAAAGTTTTTGTTTTATTGTCTGGTTCATGTATTCCACCAGTCCTTGGGACTGGGGATGATAGACTGAGCCAAATGAATGTCGGAGCCCCAACATGCATTCTGCTTCTTGCAGAAGTTTGTTTTTGAAATGTGAACCATTATCTGACCGAATTCGTTTTGGAAAACCATGTGTTGGAATTTAGTGATTAGCCAGTGCTTTGATCACAGACAAAGCGTCCTCTTCTCTAGTCAGATATGCTTCTGGCCATCTGGTGTATGCATCCACCATGACCAGAAGATATCTTTTTCCTCCTACCGCGTTGATCATGTCTGTACTTACCTGCGTCGTCTTTCACTGCCTTCCCTAGAGTACACCAGCCGGCTTTCTCTTCAGGATCTGGTTCATTTCCAGATCTTCAGGTTGATGTTGTAGTGATCGGTTGTGTCCGGCAGATGGAGCCTGTGAGTCTTTGAGAGTTGTATAGAACTCTTGCCCCCCCTCCGTAGGGGTTGTCTTGTTCGAAGATGGGAGTTGACATGCCAATGGGTGGAGCTCACGGCTCCTCCCCCTTGGGTTGGGCGGCTAGTTCCACAAATTCACTTTCAGTTGTTTCTTAACGGTCAAGAGTGCAGGTTGCATTGACAACAATGAGGGATCGTGAGAGCTGTAGGGAGAGGGTGTGATTCCGAGCTCAGACAATGAAGAATTTGTGTTTTCAGTTGACATCACTGCGCGACCGTGGTCAGTAGCATGGGAGCCCGAAATTTCACGCCAAGCGTGCAGCGACGCAGGAGCCCGATAGTAAATTCACCAGATTATGCAATAATTTACATATCTCACGCCTATGGGCTTTTCCTGCATCTTAGCTCTCCTTTCCCTTCATCAGAACTGAAGAACCTCTGAACTCCTCCAGCCGTTCAGCCAACATTCCACAACACACCCATAAATCTTTTCCCTCAAGATAAGCGAAACCCCGCTTCTGCAAGCTCCCAAACTTTTCTCCAAACGCTGTACTTCTCTCTCTGTCCTTCTCATTACTCATTACCCAAACAAAATATCCTTAAGTCAAAAAACATTTTTTGACATTTCAATCAATGTTTAAAATAAAATAAAATAAAATAAAATAAAATAAAATAATAATAATTCCAAGTTATTTGAACAGATTATTCAGCATAATTTTCTAAATAACATTTAAAAATTTCACCACAAATTCAACAGCTCCAATTTGCACCATTTACCCCCCTTTATCTACTGGATCTGCTGGATCACTGCAGGAAACTGCAGTGTCTCCACAGGTCAACAGTGCATGTGAACTCAAATGAGGTTTTTTTTTTTTTTTAGATTAATCAAATGTCAGATGTGGTTTCTCATAAAACGTTTTCTTTCTTCATATTACTAAATTATAGTTTAAGAGTTTAGAATTTAGCATTTTAACAAATTCCAAGCCGATTTACTGAGTCTGACTCTGAGCCGAGCTCAGAGTCAGACTCTCTCACCCCTCCCAACAGTCTCGCTGTCGGCAGCGACTGCAGGCAGGGCTCTTTTTTTTTTTTTTCAAACTCATATTTACTTTTTCATCTCTTCAATTTATGGGTTGACCCAGGTTATGCTTTTTCCAAATATTTAGCATCTCCCTCTAATTTTCCTTTCTTTTTACAACAACAGTTACCCATTTTTTCTTATTTTGTCATGTTTTTGAACGCCTTTTTTAACAGATTCCAATTGCACTTGGATGTACTGTTGAGACTGAGTTTGAAATGAAAAAAAGGATGCTTGAAACCTCAAAGTCTCAGCACAGATTCTTTTATTTGATTCAAGATGATCAGACAGCGAAGAAGGCCTCATGCTAGCAATAAAATCAAAATACGAGGCTCTCGGTCCATCAGCCCTGCAAGAACAGATCTCAGTCTGAACCCCAGGCTGAATGGCCCCGATTTTTGGTAGAGCGACACCTTTATCCTCGGTTTTCGCATAATTATGGGTGGCACATGGGACTCCTCTTCTTCAGGAGTCAGCAATCATGCTTAAGATCTGCGGTCCTGCGGTTACAACACCGTAGCTTGGGGCATTTAACAACAATCCAGCTCATCTCAGCAGGCCATATGTGACCGGAATGCAGCCTGAATAAACGATGAACTGCCTCCTGTGGCTTCTGACCTGGCATCAGCTCCTTATCGTGGCTGGTTCAGACCTGTTGTCCCTCAGGGCTGTGGTTCTTACATTATCACAAAGAGATCAAAGGTTTAGCTATGGTGACCCTCCACCGACGCAGTCACAGGGCACACAAGCAGTCACAATGCAAAGTAATAAAATCACAGTTTAGCCATAGAAATATACAACAATTTCCCTCTCTTGATCCCAGTTAAACTGGGATCACTACACTCACACGTTTTTACAGCGGAGCGGTATCTACCTCACCATCCTGCACTGGGGGGTATGGGGCGTTGTCAACTCAGAACAGAATGTGATAGGAGACATCAGCAGTGCGGGCCAGAGTGGAAAAATGTGAATCAGTTTCCTCGACCACAATTTGGCAGGGTGGGGGTGCATGCTTATCAGTCACAAATGCAATCATTTTGGTAATGAGAGACCTAAGCAAAGGAATGCAACAACAACCACAGTTGATGAGAAGAGCTAGAAACACTGCAGCAGATGTGAAGATTGTCAGAAAGAACCCTTTGAACTTTCCAAACCATCGATTAAACAAGTCCATCAACCAAGAATTTCCCACACCAGAGACATTATTCAATTCCTCCAACAACAGACGGAGATTTGCATAGGGGTCGGTACCTGGAACTACAGCATATAACCTAAGGTGCAAACACCTATGGCCATAGGGGTCAGGATAAATTTTACTCAGTGAGTCGTCTGATTCCCAATCTGTGATGTTACGTTAACAAAACCTGACAAGCGGAATCATGAATTCCCACAACAACTTTTGAAGTCTGATGTAAGAAGTTTAGAATAATTACTGGGTAAGCTGGTTGATTTGCATTCGGGACCCCAATCAGAACCTGTGTATGCCACCACATAGGGGTGACAACTAAATAATACTCTACATCATCACTTCAGAGACAGTGGAAGAGGAAGCATAAGTTTATAAAAATGTGACACGTCTATTTCCGGGCTGCATGATGCAGGCCCCGGAGTGATCAGGAGCACAGCGAACGTTCAGTGCGATGAAGTCGAGGTCTGAAGGGACGCTTTGTCTTCTCCTGCTGTCGTGGTATCTTTGTCCCGGGCTGACGATGTCAGTCCAGAACCTTGCATCGTGGGCTTGCCGTGAGCTTCTGGGACAAAACGTTTAACCTGTGACCCCTCCAATATCCACATTAGGAGGGGAACGGACGCTGCTAGCCGTAGAAGGCCACAGCACAGGACACCTTCAGGGCTCAATCCACTGCGCCTACTTCTGCCGTCGGGGAGAATCGGTCTTGCACCGTGTTCTCCCGTTTCCGGTGATTTCAGATGGTTCCAGGGGCCTCGGTTCCTCCGGGTCTGGCGCTGGGCTGCCCTGGGACTGGTGGGACCACGTAAATTTCATCTTCTCCAACCGGACGGCGTGGGATGACCTCTCCGTCACCTTGAATGGGCCCGTCCATCTCGGCTCCGCCCACTTCTTCCTCAGAACCCTCAGGTGATGATGATGGGGATTGCTGAATCGACGCCCATGTTTCCAGTTGGGTTAGTGAGCCTAGGTTGTCTTTCCGCTGGATCCAGAACCCTGCAGCCAGAGCATGGAGAGACTCGAGATAATTTTTTGGGAGGATACTCACCTGTTCGTCCAACGGAGACAGGCCTTTCCCAGGTCCTGAAAGAGGTCTGCCATGTTTCAGTTCGAATGGAGAGTAACCTGTGGTAAACAAGACTAAACCACAAATTAGTAACAGAACCACTACTAATGCATTGACCCAGTTCAATTTGATGGATGCCATCACCTTAAAAAGTGTTTGTTTGATTGTATGGTTCATGCATTCCAGTTGATGTCACAAACCCATTTCTTAGCCAACATGGAAGCTCCACATGCACTACGCCTGCAGTGTATGCTGAGTCAGTGTAGATGTTGACTCTTAACCATCCACCCTCTCTAGAGCGCTAATGAGAGCAATGAGTTCAGCCAGCTACGCCGACTGTCTACCTCCGATGAGGTCTGCTTCCTGAACATAATAACTTTGTTGGCGAACATCTGCCACGACTGTGTGAGCAGATCTGAGACCCCAGAGGGGTCTCTGAAACAACATCCGTCCATAAAAATGAAGTAGTCTGGGCTCTGGATGGGTGTCCATTACAATGTGATCAGTTTTGAGTATGACTTTTGTCAGGCCTGCTGCATACTTAGCACAGGGTGGTTGTTCAGCTTCCACTGGGTCAAGGAAAAATTTACATAGGTAAAAAATTTGCCTGTCTCCTGTCCCCTTTCTTTTCTGAAAAAGAACGACTGCAATGGAGCCGGATTTTTCAGAAACATCCATAAAGCATGGTCTAGAATAATCAGGTCATGCCAATGAGGCAGCTGAGGCTAGAGCCTGTTTTACAGCAGAAAAGGTGGAGTCGGCCAGAGGAACAAAATTTAGTTTTGCATTCAAATTAAGCAACCCTTGTTCAGTCTTTAATCATGTGATTAATAAGTCTGAGGTCATGTACCATCCAATATACACGTGTTGACTGACAGACTGACAGAAGTGGTGTGTTCCACACATTGTCAGATGCGGGTTCCAGGACTCCTGATTACAAGAGACCTGTGATTGTGTCAGCAATTCCTAATCATTCATGTTGTGGGCGAGGCTACTGCGGAACATTAATTGGATGTAAATAGTCAGCAGTTATATTTACAGGTGTAAGTTTACACAGCTCAATGTCTGTCGGGCCCCGTGACCACAAAGATTCAGGAATTGAAAACAGAAGCGCTGCAGCCCCATCAGAGTCAGACTTCTCACAACCGTGAGAGCGGGTAAACCACTCTTCTTCAGCCACAGCAGACTCAAAGGCAGACTGTTAAATTTTAAAGTTCAGTTGACGGGAGTAGTGCAGGCCAGGGGTGCTCCATGGAGCCCAGTCAGCGGCCTAAACCTCCCATTCTGCCATGGGGCCTAAGTCCTTAGTGCAAATGAGATGCGTGGATGAGCTATAGATAACATCATGTACCAATGTTGTGTTTCAGGTGTGAGTGTAACCGCCGATGCGACACCCTGCACGCCAACCACCACGAAGTCAGACTGAATGGCATGACAGATCCCTGCCATGTCTTCTGGAAGGCATCTTGATAGACTTCATCACCTCCCTATCATAAAATAGAGTGTAATGCGGAGGCTTAATCAGGGGGTGATTGGGGTGCAGCGTTGAGATCCAGGGTCAGCAGTTACGAAACACCTTAAGTACTGAGAGCTCATCAGGATCTTCAGCTCTGTCCAAAAGCAACCAATAGATGTTAGCGCCTTGATGGAGGATGGCAGGGTTGAGTTCATTTGAGATGTGACAGATTTCAGTCCCATGTCCTTGGGGGACAGACAGGTGCAGCATCTGTCCCAAGGAAAACGTTAACTTCAGTCCGTCTGGAGAGCAGAGGATCGAGGCCTTGAGTTTGATGAGCAGGTCCCATCCCAGGAGGTTCAATGAACAGTCCAATTGTAGAATAAATTGATGGTCACAGCATGTCATTCTCAGACATGTGGGAAGGGCAGTAGTCAGAGGTACGATCATGGGTTTCTCAGAGACGCCGGTGAGTGTGACGCCAGTGTCCGACAGACGTGCTCCGTCAGGGAGATCAGTGAGGGTGGAATGGCGAGCACCAGTGTCCACCTTCATGTAGAGGATCTGGCCGTTCACCTCAATGTTCATCATCGCTCTGACTGGGTCCCATGATCAGCTCCTCCTGGGCACCTCGAAGCAGAATAGTGTTAATTTCCTGATGCCCACGAGAAGGTGGGGCATTGCGGCGCACCTTGACTTGGTGGGGGCTGGTGATATGATGCAGGTCTCTGCAGAGGAGGTCGCTGATGGTTCTGCAGCGAGTCTGTTGGTGGCGGACCAGTCATCCTGTAGGGGCATCTGGCAGCCCAATGATCCAGAGCACCGCACTGGAAGCATGCGTCAGATTGCTGATGAGAGGAGTACTGGTATTGCTGGCCTGGCGGACCCTGGTATCTACCTCGCTGCATCCTGCCCCGGCCCCTTCCTCGGCGGGCAAAATTTTGCCGTGGAGTGGGCTGAATTAGTGGTGGAGGGCCCCAGGATGGCTGCATCAGCGGCTGCATATAATACTGAGGAAGTGGAATGTAAGGTTGTAATCATGGTACTGGGTGTGGTGCTGGATGTGGTGCTGGAGTGTCTGTGACAGGCATCTGTGAATTCTTTTTCGATGCTTTGTTTGACTCTGATGAGTTGCATTGTGCCTGCTGTAGTGGCAGATGGAATAACTCTTTCTGCAATTTAGCAGTGTCTTCTGACTCTTTCTTTTTGTTATCTATGTATTTGCGACAATGAAAAATGAAATGATCTCGTCACTCAGTAGAACCCGCACTGAGAATGGTGGGTGATGCTGTCATAGCATCCCTAACCTGTTGTGGGACTCCCTGAAGCACATGGTGCCTGAAAAGCTGCATGCTTCCTGCAGTAGAGTGTGCTGCAGTTCCTGTAACAGCAGACCACTTCTCAGCAGCTTCATCAAGATAAGAGACTGGGCTGGTTGTAACATCCCAGTCAAAGTTGAGAGGTGACAATGCCCCCAGGGGGGCTGGGAATATGTGTCTAATGGGAGTGTGAACAGCTTCACTAACGTTGCAGTAATTTAATACATCTTGTTCCTGGGTGGTACCAGGCGAATCTTCTGTGTCTGCCAGGGTGGAAGTGGAGGTGGCAGCACTAATTAACGCTCTCACCTCACCCAATGCCAGAGTAATGCCAGCAGTCAATGACAAAAGCCTTTTGCTGAGGTGTTCCAATATGTAGGTCCTATTCTGTGGAGGTTCGAAGGTCCACAGGGATGGGGGTGAGTGCTGAATGGTAGATGACGCCTGAGGGCCTTTGAGGGCAGTGAGTAAGACTTGCCCACCCCTGTAGGGTTTGTTGTATTGTTTGGAGATGGGAGTTGACATGCCAATGGATGGAGATAACGGCTCCTCCCCCTGGAGTTGGGCGACTGGTTTCACCAAATTCAACTTCAGTTGTCTCTTGACAGCCAAGAGTAGAGGTTGCACTGGTGACAGAAAAAGGTTGTGAGAGTTGTACAGAGGTGACTTGTTTTAAGACTCGGGTAATGGTGGATTTTTCACAGCAGCTAGCGTTACTTCACTAACGTACACAGCGGCACAAAAGCCCATTAGTGCATTCACTAAACTATACAATAATGTGCATCTTCTCATTACTTATTACCCAAACCAGAAAATCCTTAAGACAAAAACTGTTCATTATTTGAAATTTCCAATCAATGCTTTAAAAATAATTCCAATGTATTTGAACAGATTATTCAACATAATTTCCTAAATAACATTTAAAATTTTCACCACTAAGTCAGTAGTTTAAATTTGCACCATCTGACCATCTATCCATTTGCATCATCACCATCTTATCTACTGGGCTGGATCACAGCAGGAAACTGCAATGTCTCCACAGGTCAGCTCAACAGCGCATGAGAACTTCAAATGTGTTTTATTTTTTATCTTAGAATAATCAATTGTCAAATGTGGTTTCTCATAAAACCTTTCCCTTCTTCAAATTACGAAATTATAGTTTAAAATAGAATTTGGCATTTTAGCAAATTCCAAGCCAATTTACAACTCAGAGTCTGTTACACTCCCCCTTCGTAACAGCCTCTGCAGCAGCTGCAAGCAAGAGGGTGTGAAACTGCTCTTCCTCTTTCTTCAAATTCATGTTTCTCATGTTTCTCTTGTTTTTTAGTTTAAGGGTTCTGTTTTTCCTTTATGAGCTTCAGGAAGCCATTTCCTTGCATTTGCATGGTCTTTTGTAGGTTTTTATTTTATTATCAATATTATTATTGTTATTATTATTATTCATTATTATTATTATCATTACGCCTTTTAGCAGATTTGAATTGAACTTGGATTTACAATTCATCATCTGGCACGCCTTTCAATCAAAATTTGCCAATTCACAGTCAAATTCACCATCCATCTTTACGCCTCAGTCCTTCTTACACAAATTATAACACAGTTATTTCCGAATCGTGGTCTAAATTCACTACCACCGCACACAGCCGTGACCACTTCTCCTTTTTTAAGCCAATTGGGATCTTTTCTCCTTCTTTTCCCCGTACGTAGCCACAGATCACAGACTAAGACACAGTAATACAACAACAATCCAGCTCATCTCAGCAGGCCATATGTGACCGGAATGCAGCCTGAATAAACAATGAACTGCCTCCTGTGGCTTCTGACCTGGCATCAGCTCCTTATCGTGGCTGGTTCAGACCTGTTGTCCCTCAGGGCTGTGGTTCTTACATTATCACAAAGAGATCAAAGGTTTAGCTATGGTGACCCTCCACCGACGCAGTCACAAGGCACACAAGCAGTCACAATGCAAAGTAATAAAATCACAGTTTAGCCATAGAAATATACAACAGTACAGTCTTTCAATCAAAATTTTCCAATTCACAGTCAAATTCGCCATCCATTTTTACGCCTCATTCCTCCTACACAAATTATAACACAGTGATTCTGAATCGTGGTCTATATTTACTACCACCCACACACAGTCGTGACCACTACTCCTGTAAGCCAATTATGATCTTAAAACACCTTTCAAAACCCCGCACACAGCCTGGAAGATCATAGACTATAACTATATGACACGGTAATTTGCCAGTCCTTCCACTGGTACTAAAACTACCTGTCTACCACTGCACTGGAGGATTTATACTATAAATTTCCCAAATTTGAATGCCAGCACACAGACAAGGAAATCCTCCAGGCTACGCGATCGCTTTTCCCACACACAATCTAGCACCGCGTGTTCCATGTAGTTATTCTCCTAAAACTTCACCCGCACACAGCCTGGAACTACATGGGCCAAATGTCGGTTTTCTCCAAGACACCAGTCAATACAGAAACAAGAGTGACCAGAATTTGGATATGTTCAATATGGCAAATTTGTCTTTTTCAGAAACAGGCCTGCCGTACCTTGTAAATGTTGCCACGGCTCAAGTCACTCAGGTCCTGGTTGACCGGATCGGACACGCCAGTCCTGTCTGATAAACTTCCTTGAATCCTGTGTCGTGACGCCAATTGTTGAGACTTGAGCAAAGAACTGAAGAAAAGAGTGATTAAAAATGCTCGAAACGTTGAAGTCTCTGCACAAGATCTTTAATTCAATAGAAAGTTGATCAGACAGGGAGATAACCTAAATGCTAGCAATAAAAGAAAAACAGGAGTCCTGGACCACGTCCGTGAGATCTGACAGCATCAGAGTCTCCAGCAGAAAATGGCACCGATCTCTCCTCTGCTTGGGAAGTTATACTGTTGGGTTTGCATATGATTGATAGTTACATTCTGACAACACTCTGACTGTCACAGGGTTGTTTTTCTCGAAGACCAACAGACAGTAATTGTTTCATGAAGGTCACACGTACTTTGAAGGAAATAATCAGGTCTTTTCTCATGAGAAAAATAGGGAGTCAGCTGGAAGAGGGTCGGAAGTATGAACTACTCCTTGCTTTGACCCTGGCCGGCCTCGAGCAGCTTCAGGATCCACAGAGGGCTTTCAGTTACAATCTGCTGTACTAGAGGCCTTAGAATCATGAGACAATCATAGGATGCATCCAAGAAGAATAATAATATAGTCAACAGTTGAATTAGTACATGCTCATTAAATGTGAATAAATTGTATATAAGTAAATCATAACATAATGAGTTAGAATGTGATTAATACAATGGTTACATGAGTGATCATAACATAGTGGTTAGAATATAAATGCATTATACGACAGTGTGTGTGTGTGTGTGTGTGTGTGTGTGTGTGTGTGTGTGTTCCATTGATGAGCATTGGTGAGTAACAATTTAAGATAAATAACGAACTGAGATAAAATTAATGTGATTTAGTGGTGTGTGCGCGCGCGCGTGTGTGTGTGCGCGAGAGAGAGAGAGAGAGAGAGTGTGTGGGTAACCTACATATCTGGCATCCTTTCGCATATTTCACAGCATACTTCACAACTGTCCGCAATTTTACCGCATAAAATGGCATAAGAACCCTGCATATTCATTTGCATAATCAAGCATTTTAGCTCGCATAATCTGGGATTTTAGTACGCATAATGAAGAATTTTTGCTCGTGTTTATCTGGAGGGTCTAACAGAGAAAAGAAATATAAATAGAAAAGACATGCGACATATGAGAATTTACAAGGCCCAACCATACATTGAAAAATTTACTGTAAATTTAGGATAGATATAATTAAATAACAGATGTAGATTAATAGATATGAATTAGATATCATTTAGATATAAATCTAAGACAGATATGGTTAAAAAAATAACAGATATACACTAGCAGATATAAATTTGTATTTGTATTTATTTGTTTCTGTATTTGTATTTGTATTTATTATGATCTCCATTAGCTGTAGATAGTACAGCTAATCTTCCTGGATTCATCACCACAAGACAATACAGCATGCTCCTCACATACAGTATTTTTACACCAGTTTAACCAAAATAACATAATTCCCCTTTCCCTCCCACACTCCTCGCATTCACACCCATTCACACACACTCACACAAATGAAAAAAAGGGAATGCACATGAGGTTATACACATTCACAGCACGTTGATGTGTGGCACACCCTCCATACCTGAAAATAGAACCCAGATCCTACTCTACTACTTCTTCTGTGGTACAGCAGATACCTAACTCATGTGTCAATATTAAAACAATTGCAAGTATTTATGACATTACATTGTAAAAAGATGCCTTTTCAAAAAGATTTTAAACTGACATTTACTGTTTGCATTAATGATATGTCTTGGCAAACTGTTCCAAGCTACCGTAGCTCTATACATAACAGTGTTTTCCCCGTGATTTGTTTTCACTGTGGGTAATTCGAATCCACCTTCTGTATCATGTCTAGTTTCATGATGGTATACTCCAGAACTAAAGTGTAATGTTTGATAAAGTACAGTTGGCAATTCTGTTGTAATAATATTTCTAGTCAGATTTAGCAGTGAAGCTGTAAATCTTTCCTTAATCTTTAGCCAAGACAGAGCATTATGCATCCAGTTCACATTAGCTCTGAGTTGACATTGAAGAGCACAACGTGCCACTCTGTTTTGCCCTATTTGTAAGGCAATCAAGTCGTATTCGGCAGCACAAGACCAGACTTCAGAACAGTAATCTAATTGCGATAGTACAAGTGTTTTAATCACATCAGAGATCATGTTGAGCGGTAACAAACAATAACATCTACGAACCATTGAAAGACTCCTGCCCATCTTATATTCTACTGTCTGAATATGTTTAGACCGTGATAGTTTGTCATTTGTAAGTATTTCAAGAAGTTTGGTCTCTTGTACCTGCTCAACATTGACATCTTTAATGACCAGACTCAGTTTGGGTTCATTCATCAGCATATTCCTGGTACCAAAGTGCACTTTGTTTCGCCTAAATTTAAAACTAGGTTATTGTTTGTAACCCACTCAGCTACCATTTGTAGATCACTCATCAAGGCAATTTCTAGATCTTCTATTTTAGTTTCTGATGCATAAATAGTTGAGTCGTCAGCGTACATCGTAATTTTTGTAACACCAAAGGCAAGTCATTCGTGTATATAGAGAACAGGAGTGGACCTAAACAACTTCCTTGTGGTATACCACAACAAACAGTTTTACCGCACGATAAACTTCCATTAAAAAACACTTTTTGACTCCTATTTTGTAGATAACTCTGGAGCCAGAGTAATGCTGCTGAACTGAACCCGTAACATTGCATTTTGCATAGCAGAAGCTCGTGATCGATAACATCAAAGGCTGAGCTGAAGTCTAAAAGCACTGCTCCTGCTAGCCTTCTATTATCTAATGCCGTCAACCAGCCACTTATCATCTGAGCCATAGCAGTAGTGGTTGAATGGCCTGCCTGATATGCATGTTTATAATCTGTTATTGATAATCTGTTATTAAATTATTATTTGAAAAATATTTTTGGATTTGTTCAAATACAATCCTCTCCATAATTTTGCTCACAGCAGGCAACAGGCTGATCGGTCTACTGTTAGGGCCACAGAATGGTGCACTTGAGCTTTTAGGCAAAGGCACAATTTTAGCTGTCTTCCACACATAAGGATAAACATGGCTCCTGAAACTTAAATTTATAATGTGCGCTATTTGGACAGCAACTATACTAGCAACCATTTTCAACAATTTTGAGTCAATATTGTCTACTCCAGCTGGCTTTTCTTTAAACTCCAGCAGTATTTTCCTCACTTCTTCAATAGATACACTAGTAAGTTCAAATGTACAATTTTTCCCTTTCATAATAGTATTTCTTATAAGCGTTTCTGCTTTTATATTATCAGTTTGTCCCATTTTGCTTCTAAAAACATTAATTTTATGATAAAAATAATTATTCAAGTGATTGGCAATTTCCATCGGCTTTGTTAAAAAGAGACCTTCTGAGTCAAGAAATGATGGAGTATAGGGTTGGGCGGTATGCTTTGTGCATACCGCCCAACCCTATACTCTTATATCACGGTATCAGAAATGTCATATCACGGTAACGGTATACATCACGATATTATTTTTCCCCTGTAAATTCAAATAATTGCTTAAAAATAGCCAAACTGTCACATTTGCTCATTTTCCTCGTTTATTTTTTAAACTCCAGTTTATATATAACTGAAATTATTTAAAAAAATTAGCAGGGTCACGCCCTGCCCACGCTAAATTCTGCAGCGCCCGGACAAGGAGAGGGGAAAAAAAACAAAAAAAAACCCAAAACTGCGCTTCATGCATGCAGCACTCTCTCTCTCTCTCTCTCCCTCAGACGCTGCAAAGCCTCATGCTAGCGGTAGCCGCTAGCACCCTAGCATCCTCCCGACGGTCCGAGAAGTCACACTAGCTGGCCGAACTTTTTTCCTGCAGGAAACACTGAATCACAATATTAAAGAAAAAAAAAAGACCTGAGTTTTTAGCGTCACTCCCAGAGCCGCTGTCTCTGCGTCCGCCATTATGGCTACCACCTCTCCTGGATACGCTGGTGTTGTTCGCGAGCGCACCCTGTGCTTACCTGACCAATGAAACGCAGCGAACAAACCCCGCATACGTCGGGACACGCTGTGAAAATGCACAAATGTACCCAAACAATTGCGCTCTGGCTGTACTGTTAGCGATTGCAGACGACTGAACACTGACTCAGAGAGCTGCAGCAGACATCTGCTCTCTCTCCGGTATAAACGGTATTGCAAAATTTCAACCGGTGCACACTTTTACACCATCAAACGGTATTATACCGTCATACCGCACAGCCCTAATGGAGTAGATTTTTCTTTACGTCTCAACATATTATTGAGAATACTCCATAATTTCTTATCTTTTTTTTCATTTTCAATCAGGTGTTTATACTACAGCCTCTTTTTCTTCTTGTTTAATTTTGTAACAGGGTTTCTTAATTTGTGATATATTTGCCAGTCGGAATCATAATTGGAGAAGTTTGCTATTTTCTTAGCCTCATCTCTTTGAGCCGTACAGTGTTTGAGTTCAGAATCTATCCAACCAGTTCTTACATTCCTTACTGTTGTTTTCTGTAATAGGGCATGCTTAAGGCCCGTCCATGCTTCACATGTACGCGTTTCCGCGTCCGCTTTGGAAGGTCCGCGCACCGCCGATGCGGACGCGCTTTCTCCCATGCTACATTTTGAGCTCAGCTGTGCGCGTCTCATGCAGGCGCGGTGATCCACGCAGCCTCGAGAAGCTTTTCCGGCTCTACAGACTGTTTATCTGCTCCTTTATTACGGATTATTTAGAGAAAATTGAGCACATACATTGTCAGTACATTATCTTTAAGTATTAAAGTTTATTTAGCCTTTTTTTCTGTTTCTGAATCGCGGGGGCGGCGCGGGAGCGATTAGTTACTTTTTCACTTCTGTCTGCAGACCTTCTCCTCCCTCCAGACAGTCTGCTCTCTCTTTCCACGAGTTTTTCACTCTTTCGGTGTCTTTAAGTGGAGCCATCAGGCTGTAGCTCTGTCTACTTTCACTTTTACCATCATGTTTTGTTTGCTATGGCGCTCTGGCGCAGGCGCACACTTCCGCGACCTGCGCGCAATGCGCAACGGGGTCTCAAATTCTGGCTGCTGCGCGGACGTCCGCGGATCGGTCCGCGCGGACCCTAGCGGACAGGAATTCATGACGATTTTTACGTCACGCGGACCAACGCGCAACACGCACCCACGCGGACATGTGAAGCATGGACGGGCCTTTATCACTTACTTCTAAAAACAGCTTATTAAAAGCCTCAACTGCATCATCTGGATTGTGACACTTCAAGACATCATCCCAACAAATATTACATATATCCTCAACAAAATATTTTTCTTAAAGAAATTTATATGACATTTTTATTACTATCTTTTGTCCACCTTTTAAATATAATTAACATATAAATCAAGACAGATTTATAATTAAATAACAGATGAGTTACATATAATTTAAATATACATAATGGACAGACATAAGTACAATATCACAGAAAAATGTGAGAAACATGAAAAGATATATACACAAGAAGATACACTACCGGTCAAAAGTTTTAGAACACCCCAATTTTTCCAGTGTTTTCACTGAAAATTATGCCGTTTAATGTCTCATTGCACTCAGACGTCAAAGCATAGTGCAAATAAGCAATTGGAGTCAAAAAAGAAATTATGGAATTAATTTATAGACCAAAATGTATTCTAAACTGTTGACTCATCAAAGTAGCCACCTTTGGCAGATATAACAGCTGAACACACACGTGGCATTCTTTCTACAATAGAAATCAAATATTCTTCAGAAAGTTCTTCCCATGTCTGTTGCAGAAGTTCCCATAAATGTGTGGCACTTGTGGGTTGCTTTGCTTTCACTCTTCTGTCCATTTCATCCCAAACCAGCTCAATGGGGTTTAAGTCTGGAGGCTGTGCTGGCCACTCCATGTTTTCAAGTTTACCAGCTTCTTCATTTTTCACAAGATAGTTCTGACAAAGCTTAGACTTATGTTTTGGGCCATTATCTTGCTGTAAGATGAACCCCTGACCAACTACACGCATACCAGAGGGTATTTCGTGGTGCTGCAGGATGCTGTGGTAGCCGTTTTGGTTCAGGGTGCCTCTCACTCTGAACAAGTCACCAACCCTGGATCCAGCAAAACAACCCCAGACCATCACACTTCCTCCTCCATGTTTGACAGTTGAAGCCACACTCCATGGCAGCGTACTTTCACCTACTCTACGCCGTACAAAGATCCTGCGTGATGAACCGAAGATTTCAAATTTTGATTCATCAGGGCATAATACCTTTTCACAGTCTTCAGTTGTCCAAGTGTTTCTTGGCCCAGGCAAGCCTCTTTGTCTTATTCTGACGTCTTAGCAATGGTTTTCTTGCCGCAACTCGTAGAGTGAAACCAGGAGCTCTAAGTCTTTTTTTTTGGGGGCACACTATGGATGTAACCGCACGCCCCAATTACTATGTTACCTTATCGGCTGTGCCGATATGTAATTTTTATATCTATGTGTTTTTAAGCTTTTATCAGCCAATACCGGTATTGTGCCGATAGTATCGTGCATCCATAATATATATATATATATGTGTGTGTGTGTGTGTGTGTGTGTGTGTGTGTGTGTGTGTGTGTGTGTGTGTGTGTGTATAAAATCTTCTCTTCTGCATTTGTTTCCTTGCAGAGCTCCAACAGGACCATGACTGCAGAGAGGAGCAGCTCTTTAAACAGGAAACAAACTACTGTCTAGAACAGGATGAACCAGAACCTTCGCGGATCAAAGAAGAAGAAGAAGAATCAGAACCTCTGCAGATCAAAGAAGAAAAAGAAGAACCAGGACTTGGTCAGTTTAAGGAGGAGAAGGAGGAACCAGAATCTTCACAGATTGAGGAACTCAGTACCAGCCAGAAGGGAGAACGATTTATTCTGAAACTTGAACGTGAAACCTTTAAGGTTCCTTCTGTTGAGGATCAGAGTGACCTGAGTGAAGCAGAAGTACCAGAGACTGAGCAGTTCCTCTCTCAGGACTCTGAAGTCCACCATGTGAAAAGACACACTGACTCTGAATCACCTGGAAATGCAAAGCTGAAATAACTCAACATGTTTCATACAAACAGTGTGAACAACTTTCATGTTTCAGAGATGCAGGATGAATGGGTCCACAAGAGAACTCACGCAGGTGAGAAGCCATATTCTTGTGAAACATGCGGCAAAAGTTTCACTCATCAAAGAATTTGAAGGCTCACAAGAGAACTCACACAGGTGAGAAACGTTATTCTTGTGAAACATGTGGCAAAAGTTTCAGTCAACAGAGTCATTTGAAAGTCCACAAGAGAAGTCACACAGAGGAAAAACCTCTTTCTTGTGAAACGTGGCAAAAGTTTCAGTCGACTGAGTGATTTGAAGGTTCACATGAGAATTCATACCGGTGAGAAGCCTCATTCTTGTGAAACATGTGGGAAAATATTTATTTATTGTAAGTCATTGCTGAACTACCAGAATACTCACAAGTAGATGAAATCATGAAAGACTGTGAGAGATGTCTTTCAGGAAGTCCAGCTTGAACCCAAAATCACGAGAAATCATCCAGTTTGAAGGAAACATTAAATCAAATAAAATCAAACTTTATTTGTAGAGCACTTTTTCATATTTATAAAAACAACGCAAAGTGCTGAACAGTAAAAACAGTCATAAAAACAAAAGAATAAAAACCGCACCATCAATAAATACACACACACACACACACACACACACACACACACACACACACACACACACACACACACACACACACTCTCTCTTTGAATTATTTGCAGACAGCAGAGGAGACATGACATGGCACGAACCATCATGGGAAAACACTACCAGTGGGGCCGTTCACACCAAGACAAGGCGAAGGTCATTAACAATAGCGCCCCGGCGCTCGACCCCCCGACCCTGCCAGACCAAGGGGAACCCACACATTGACGTGTGGAGACCCCCAGGCCAGCATGTACAAACGTGCTGCATCCCGGCTGAACATCCCCTGGCCTGTAGTAGGAACAGGTCCCGTTATGACGGGAAGAAATGGCTGCGAGGACAACTAAGCAGCTGCTCCCCGTCTTCCCCGAGCTGCTCGACGAGTTGTCATCCTCATGGGAGGATCACCCATTCAGTGGCAAAAGCTCCATACACGGAGCTTCCTCCCTGGATTGCGAGGGCATGGAGAAGCTCGGTATTCTCCGTATGCCCCCCATGGAGCCGTTAGTAGCTGCGCATTTGCACCCGCGGCTAGCCACTCCATCCAGGGTCCCCACGCTGCCCTCCAAACCAGACCGCGTCCGGGGGGGGGGGGCTATGGTGCGTTGGTGTGGATAGACGTGTCTTCCCGCTGCTCCGGGTTTACCTGACTTTTTCACATTTATACTTCTGACTTTTTTGAAACGTAACACTGGAACGATGCCTTAAGTACTCCCAAAGCGATCAATGCACTTTTTGTCATGTTCCTACGCTCAGACGCTGCTAAAAGTTTTCAGAAACCGCCAACCCTCGAGTCTGAAGAAGCTAAAGATAGCAAAATGGCTGCTACCGAAGCGCTCGATGCTAAGATGCTACAAGCCATGTTTGACTCCCTGAAAAATGAACTCTTTGTCAAAATGGACGTCGTGGCCACTGGCTTACGCTCGGAAATATCTACGCCATATGGGGAGCTGAAAGCCACAATCGAACAACTGCAATGCCTGGTTGACTCCCACGATGCTACTATAAAGTCCCTAGAGCTAAATGCTAACGACCATGACAGCTGGATTGCGGAGCTCGAGGCTAAAGTTAGCACGCTAGCAGCACAGGTGACCTGGCTGGATGAAAAGTGTAAGGACTTGGAAAGCAGATCCAGAAGGAACAACATTCGTATCGTGGGGATTCCAGCAAATAGCGAAGGGCCACAAATGACGGAGTTTGTCGCCAGGCTTCTGCAAGATACTTTAGGCCTGAAAGACAAACCCCTACTTGACCGTGGACACTGTACCCTGTGGGAAAGGCCTAGACCTGGATTACCCCCTCGGCCTATTGTCGCTCGTGTGCACTTTTTTCATGTCCGTACAGTGATCCTGCCACGGGCCAGCGAAATATCCCCGCTCCTCTACAACGGCAAAAGGATCTTCATATTTCCTGACTTCACCTCCTCAGTCGCTAAGAAAAGGGCTGCCTTTGGTACTGTCAAGCGCTCTCTGCAGGCCATTCCAGGTGTGAAATACGGTCTACTCTACCCAGCCACACTCAAGATAACTTCACCTGACGGAACATCACAACAGTTCACCCACCCTGAGGCTGCGGCGCACATTGTTGAACAGAACTTAAAACAAGCTTGATCGCTTTTTGGGGACTTGAAAGTAACCGTTTGGAAGACAGTTCATGCAGGTTAAGCCCATGTAAACTACGTGTTCAATGTATTATTGTTACTTCTGTTATATTTTTCATGTTATATTTCCTTAAATTGTTCATTTTTTTTTCGATATCAGAGTGCAATTTCATTTATTTATTTAGTTCTCATATATTTCCTCCGTTCAAATCTCTACAGTCTCAGTTTTTGATTACAAGGAGGTATTATCTAAAAAAAAAGAACTTTATTTTATTTAGAGTCTTATTCTTTTTATCACTTTTTTTTTTTTTTTTTTAAATCAATCCAGGAGATGAACCTCCTGAGACATACTAAATGACACAGTTTTGAGCAGTTGTTTTTCATTTATCTGTCATAAGTACTGATAACTTTATATAATTTCAGTCAAGTTTCTCAAGTAGCTCCCACAGTTTGTGTTGGTGCTATTAAGGAGCGGATTTATTTTTTTTGTGACCAAGGATAGAGTGTGCATCCTAATAGGAGGACGCTTTATTTGTTTGTTTGTTTTTGTTGTTTTTATTTGCAGTGTTGTCCAACTCAAAATACACTTTTCGGTGCAGTGCTTTTCATATATTTCAACCCTAAGCCATTGAATAACTACTGATGGAGGTAATCTTAAATTTGTCTCCTGGAACTGTAAAGGGATCAACTCCCCAGTGAAGCGAACTAAAGTGTTAAATCATCTTCACCACTTAGAAGCACAGATAATATTTCTGCAAGAAACTCATTTCAAGCCTTCACCAAATCCACAAATCCAATGCAGATGGATTGGGCAAAGTTATTACTCATCATTTCACAAAACATCCAGAGGGGTTGCAATATTGATCAACAAAACCATCCCATTTATATCAAATTCAGTGGTATCTGACCCAAATGGCCGATACTTAATTGTGTGGCACCCTTTATGGTAATCCGTTGCTTTTAGTTAATGTCTATGCCCCCAATGGGGATGATGCCATGTTTTTGAGACACATAATCTCTAATATTCCAGTCATGTCACCTAAGTGCCTAATTATGGGAGGTGATTTTAACTGCTGGTTGAGCCCATATCTTGACCGATCCTTCACAAAACCTACTACAGTTTCGAAGGCATCTAAAATTCTTAAATCTTGTATGGATGAATTCTCTATTATAGATCCCTGGTGCTTTTTCAATCCAACAAGTAAGGCTTATTCTTTGTTCTCCCCCGTCCATCACACTTTCACTCGGATTTCACTCGATATTTTTTAATAGACAGTAGACTTATCGCCAATCTGCTCCCTAATTCCTGCTCATATGAGCTGATTGTCATTTCAGATCATTCTCCAGTTACTGTTACTATCAGGTTTGCTGGAAAGACACAATCAAGGCCTCCATGGCGCTTTAATTTAGCCCTGCTATCAGATGAAAACTTCATTAATTTCATTTCTGAACAAATGGATTTGTTTTTAAGCATCAACAAAACCCCTGATGTCTCAGCATCGACTGTATGGGAGACCCTAAAGGCATATATCAGGGGGCAGGTGATTTCATACTTGAGCCATGAGAGAAAGAAAAAGAAAGATAAAGTTGACAAACTAATTAGGTAAATGGCTCTTTTGGATGCAAAATATGCAACAAATCCGTCCGCTGATCTGTACAAAAAACGTCTTTTAATTCAGTCAGAATTCAACCTGTTAGTGGCAGATGAAGCAATTAAATTACTACACAAAACCAACAGTGTGTATTTTGAGCAGGGCGACAAGGCTTCTAAGCTTTTGGCCCATCGACTGCATCAGATTGCTTCTTCACACCAGATACCCAGAATAAACACATCTTCAGGTGTTACAGTAGACCCATTAGAAATTAATACTGAATTCAAACAATACTACGAGGCCTTGTATTCATCTGAAACTAATATAGATGACATGGAATATAATAATTTTTTTTCTACTATTAAAATTCTTCAGATTGATGCAGATTCAGTTGAAGCATTGGAGAAATCTTTAACCACTTAAGAGTTATTAAAAGCCATTAAATCAATGCCGACGGGTAAGTGTCCAGGTCCGGACGGATTTCCGGTGGAATTCTAAAAACTCTTTTTTGATAAACTCGCCCCTGCCTTGATAGAGATGTTTAATGAGTCTTATTCAATATTGAAACTGCCTCCCATTTTAAATCAGGCTTCTATCTCCCTCCTTCTGAAAAAAGACAAAGATGCTTTAAATTTTTCTTCATACAGACCAATAAGCCTACTAAATGTAGATCTCAAACTGTTATCTAAAACAATGGCACTCCGTTTAGAAAACGTCTTACCTAAAATTGTTTCTCCTGATCAAACAGGATTTATTAAAAATCGACACTCCTTCTTCAACCTGAGGCATCTATTCAACACAATTTACTATCTTCCCACATCTAAACTCCCACAAGCTGTCATTTCTATGGATGCAGAAAAGGCGTTTGATAGAGTTGAGTGGGGCTACCTATTCCACACACTGGAGAGGTTCAGTTTTGGCCCAAACTTTGTCTCCTGGGTAAAACTTTTGTACTCGGACCCAATGGCCTCAGTTAGAACAAATAGCAACCAATCTCAGTACTTTAGGCTAAACCGCTCAACTCGTCAGGGATCCTGAGTCCTCTTGTTTCCTCCTCAGTCCTCTTTTGTTCGCCTTGGCCATCGAACCTTTATCTATTGCCAGGGTTGGGAGGGTTACTTTTAAATTGTAATCCAGTACAATTACAAGTTACTTGTCAAAAAATGTAATCAGTAACTTACTCTAATTATTTCAATTAAAAAGTAATGTACCAGATTACTTTTAGTTACTTTTAGATTACTTCACCAGCAAACATAAAAAATAAAGTCTAATACATTGTGTCATCCTCACGGTGTATTGACAACTCTAAACACTAATAAATGCTGCATTAATAAATGCAGAGTGTTCTGAACTCTGTGTTCAGCCCCAATTAATACCAACAACATGACATTCTCTAAACCTACTGAGAATCTGACTTTCTTTCTTTCTGACTCAGGATCAGAACCATCAGTTCAGACTGTGTTCCTCCAGTAGTTCTACAGTCCAGCAGCAGCACCAGGAGCCACATTGACAGTGTTAACACACATTTATGTTATATACTCAATCTGCTGTGTAGCTGTACTGCTACAGTGAGGAGCAGTGTTTTGTGTTCAGGCAGGCCATGCAAAGTATTTTTTCAAGAGTTCAGAGTTCCTCAGTGACAGAAGGAAACATGCAGTCTCCAATAAATCCTCCATCCAGGCTGAAGATATTATTGCCTCCATCAGATTCTTCTGAGTTCAGCCTGGTGAGGCTGTGGTTCTCAGCAGCAGGTTACTGACAGGTTAGCAGGCTAATAACACTTTAGCTTCACTGTGAGTTCAGGTGTGTTTCATACCTGTAGATGTGTCTTCAGGTTTGATGAGTCCCTGGATGTTGAGAGCGTTTTCACAGCTGGAGGCAGAGTTTACATTGTACAGAGAAGTTCTGGCCTCTTCTGCCTTAAATACAAAATGTCTACGTTTCCATCCAAAGAATGATTTTCTCTCCCTGGAGCAGCCAAGACTCCAGCAGCAGGTGGTAAAGTCCATGGCAATGCGGGTTGTTTCATTCACGGTTAAACATATCAGTAGAGCGGGAGGCTGCTCCAAGACAGCGGTCGATGCGGCGTCCATCATTTATATATCTACGGTGTCTATTGTTTATAGATCTACGGTGTGGCGGTTTGTGCCATAAAGTGCTGTAAAGTGTCGTAAAGTGTCACAATGTCTGTATACGGCGCGGATGTGTGTTGTTGCTGCTATATTCCGTCTGATTTTCAAAAGTAATCCCGCTCAGTAATCCGTGTTTTTATCAGTACCTGTAACGAGATTACATATTTTTTGCGTCTACTGTAACGGATTACAGTTACAATTTTTTTGTATCCTGATTACATAACGCCGTTACATGTAATCCATTACTCCCCAACCCTGTCTATTGCTCTGCGTAGTAATAATCAGATCAAGGGCATAATTATAAGCAGTCAAGAACAAAAACTATCACTCTATGCCGATGACCTTCTCCTTTATATCACAGACTTCTCAGGCTCAGTTCCCGTTGTTCTTTCCCTCTTAAACTCTTTTGGAGCAATCTCTGGATACAAACTAAATTTGAATAAAAGTGAACTACTCCCGCTAAATAGAGCTGCTCTGGAATATCCGTTAAACACACTGAACTTTAGAATCGCCAGTAAACAATTTAAGTATCTTGGAGTACAGGTCACCAAAAATCATAAAGATCTTTTCAAGGCTAATTTTTCTTCTCTAATGGCACAAGTCCAAAATGATCTTGACCATTGGTCGGTGCTGACATTATCCCTTGCTGCTCGAATTAACAGCATTAAAATTAACATTCTCCCCAGATTTTTATACCTATTTCAGACCCTCCCAGTCTTTATCCCACAATCCTTTTTATGTAAACTAGATTCAATCATTTCAAATTTATATGGAATCATAAGACTCCCAGATTACGAAAGTCATTTCTTCAAAGGGCCAGAAAATTGGGAGGTATGGCTCTTCCCAATTTTCAACTATATTGTTGGGCCTCTACTATTAAGATCATCCAATTTTGGTTACGTTCACGTTCTGAATACAACATGCCTGTCTGGCTAATGATGGAGCATTCATCTTGCAGATCAGCCTCATTGTCTGCCCTAGTTCATGCACCCATAAGTTTCTCTTTTTTTTTTTTTTTTTTTAATATTCTTTTTATTGATTTTTCAGTTTTACAGACATAAAAGGCAAAACAAAACTCAAAACAGAAAATAAAAATCCCACCCCAAACTTAACAATAAGCGCTATGCTGTGTGTATTCACAAGAAAGTTTAGGAAATGAAAAAAAAAAAAAAACAACAACAGGAGACAGTTAAACAAAGACCTTGCACATAAGATAAATAAAAAGGCTAACTGTTCTCACCCTCATGTCTTTTGCAAGAAAGAGTGCAGAGGTTCCCAGATCCTCCAGAACTTGTCCAGTTCGTGATTTAGGTTTTAAGTCAATTTCCCAAGGGGAATAAAAGCAGAAATCTGTGAAATCCACATATCGACAGTGGGGGCGTGGGGCGTTGACCACTGTAACAAGATACATTTTTTTGCCAGAAACAAAAGAATAATCAAAAGAGAAATAAGATCTGGGTTCAAAAAATGGTCCGGGACATGGCCAAGCAAACAGAAAGAAGGAGTCAGCAAAAATTGCTTACTGATGACCTCCTGAATCACTGAGTGAACCCCTTTCCAGAAAATCTGGACATGGTCACATGACCAGAACATGTGAATAAATGTACCTTTATGTATATTACATCTAGGACACAGGTTGGAAGTATCAGGGAACATTTTCTGGAGGCGAACAGCTGTGTAATAAGTCCGGTAGAAAATTTTTAAATTCTGTTCATGTATAGAAATTGAGGTACATTTAGGAAAAACCTTGCAGCAAATCCTGTCCCAGTCTTCAACTAAATGTCACCTCAAGATCACGCTCCCACAACAACTTTAAAGAATCATAACCCAAAGATTCAGAATGGAGTAATGAAGAATAGATCTTTGGCAGACGCTACAGGTCAATAAAATCACACACCAGCAGACTGACAAACAGCTTCTTCCCCTGGGCCATACGCATTGCAAACACCCACGGACACAGAAACGCACACTCACTTATGAACAGACTCCCATAACCCCCCCCCCCCATGGACTAAATCACCCAACTATCTCCTCGCACTTTAAGAGTTTGTGCCTCATGTAGCATGATCACCACTCTGTTACACTGTTATTTATTACTCTTGCATCTTGTGGATGCGTTATGCAATTATATCTGCCCTTGTATTTTTTCTGTTGTTACCTAATGTCTGTGTTGTTTTCTGTTTTGTCTCTGATGTCTTTCCTAAGTTTTCTTGTCCTTGACTTTTTAATCGAGGTGAATTGTAGCTTTATATGAGCTCCCATGTAATTTCGTTGTACCCCCCCATGCAATGACAATAAAGTCTATTCTATTCTATTCTATTCTATTTGAAATCAGTCCTTTGGGAGATTTTGCCAAAACTACGATGTTTTCCAGCTCTGACAATTTCATTCGAATCTTGCCCATCCTCATTAGAGACCCTATAAAGTGACAGATTTGAAGGTACTTATATGGATATGGGAAATATTAAAATCAGCTTTGATTTGTTCAAATGACTTAACATTGTCAGAAGCCAACAGGTCAGCTAAACATGTCAGACCTTGGGATTTCCACTCCGCCAAACCAATACTTAAAATTTGCACAGGTAAATCTGGATTCAGGGTCAAACGGGAGCGAATTGAGACCACCGGCCAAAGAATCCTTCCTATTCATGAACCAGTTTGACATTATTTTAAGTTGTGCTGACCAGTAATATGGTTTTAGATTAGGCAGGGAAAGTTCCCCAAGATCTTTTGACTTGGTTAGTAAAGAAAACTTAACTCTTTGGTGTTTATTGTTCCAAATATAATGAGAAATCTGTGAGTTTAAAGACTTAAAGAAGACAAGGGTTAAATAACATGGGAGATTTTGAAATAGATAGTTCAGTCGGAGGAGAACATTCATTTTTATACTGTTGATTCTTCCAAGGAGAGAGGTTGGTAAAAAGGCCCACTTTGTCAAATCATGTTGTATATTTCTCTTCCATTTGTGTTTCTGTTCCATTTGTATGACTGAGCTGTGATTTCACCACTCTGTTTTTGTACTTTGTAACTGCATGTTTGAAAGGTCACTTAGGTCACAAAGGTCACACCTTTGAGTGAGCTATAAACTATGTTAAACCACAGCCTTGGAGAAGATCCGGTCAGAGGATTAACAGACACTACATTTATTGTTGCCTAAGTGCCTTAAGGGAGGAAGAAGTCTAAACATCTCAGCTTGTGGAACGACCCGTCATGATAAGACAAGCCATTATCAGTGCCACAGTGAACTGGGAAGGAGGTTTGGTATTTGTCTGCCCTGGTCGTAAAATCCAAGAAAGAGGTGGGGGAAAGCACCCCTCCTACATTGAGCAAACACAGGGAATAAAATCCCTTGAATGTAACCGGTCAGCACCATTTCGCCTGGGTTTCTGACAGAGATCAGTAATCGTAGGGCGGGGGTCCGGGGCGTCCTGTATTTTGATTTTATTATTGGTATAGACCTTCTTCGCTGTCTGATCATCTTCTTTAATCGAATAGAAGAATCTGTGCTGAGACATAGAGGTTTCAAGCATTCTTTTTCCATTGCAAATTCTGTCTCAACAATCATCCCTAATTTTTTGAACTAAAGGTGAGTAGTTAGATTCAAACAGGTTATTTAAATCAGGAGTGACAAAAATACCTAAATATTTGAAGCCTCTCTGGGACACTTGAAAAGGAGATTGTATTAACATGTCCGGAGGGATATTAAAATGCGTAACGACCGATTTTTCAAGGTTAATCTTATAGCCTGATAAGGCACTAAATTTTTCCATAGATTTTAAAACTGCTGGTATTGATTTTACTGGTTTAGTAAGAAACAGAAGAACATCATCTGCAAATAAAGAAATAATATGGTTTTCTTCAACCGTTCTAACTCCAGATATATCAGGATTGGTCCTGATGGCCTCAGCCAAGGGTTCAATAAACAGTATAAATAATAGAGGTGACAAGGGGCATCCCTACACACTGGAAAACCGTCAGACAGCAGACTATTTGTATTAACTGCAGCTATTGGGTCTGAATAGAAAGCCTTAATCACATTAATGAAGTTAGAACCAAGATCAAATTTTTCTAATACTGGAAACAAAAAAGACCACTCGACCCGGTCGAAGGCCTTTTCAGCATCAAGGGAGACTATTAGTGCTGGATCTTTATGAGTATTAAGATACTGGACAACATTAAGAGCACGGCGTACATTATCTGTGCCATATTTTGATTTTACAAACCCTGCCTGATCTGTCTTTATTATTTTTGGAAGGATGTTTTCCAGTCACCGAGCTAATACTTTTGTAAAAATTTTATAATCTACATTTAAGAGACTGATAGGCCTAAATGATGAACAATTAAGGGGGGTTTTATCTTTTTTTAAAAGAAGATTGATGGAAGCATATCTCCAAGAAGGGGGGATACCATCTTTTAAAATATTATTTAGGACTGGCATGAAAATTCAGTGGATCTCCGGCCAAAATTTCTTAAAAAATTCCAATGAGAACCCATCAGGGCCATGACAGTTTCCATTTGGCATACTTTTGATTGCAGCCCAGACTTCCTCTGGTGTAAATGCTGCATTTAAGCTGTAACAATCCTTCTCCGGAATGGTGGGCAAAGGAATATTATTTGAATATGAGGCGATTGCAGTGTCGTCAGTCTTCTCTGAACTATATAGGGATTTATAAAACTCACGCAATGTGTAATTGACAATCACTGGATCACAAGTGACATCTCCGTTCTGTTCTAACCATGTTACTTGAGCAGTCGTTCTGATTTTTCAGTTGGTGAGCAAGTAAACGGCTTGATTTATTTCCCAATTCGTAATATTTCTGTTTAGTGTAAAGTAGTAATTTCTGGATATGACGAGTATGTTCCATATTGAGTTCAGTCTTTGTAGTCACTAGAGCCTTTAATTTTGCTGGTGTGGGTGACTGTTTGTGTATATGTTCCAGCCTTTTAACTTCTTTTTCAAGCTTTTTTCTCTTTTCTTCTGAATTTTTTTTCTGATGCAAACTATAAGAAATTAAATACCCACGCAAAGTGGCTTTAGCTGCATCCCAGATAGTGGCAGAGGACACAGGGGAGTTTTTGTTATCAAGCCAAAATTGTGATAAGCTGTTCCGAACAAAGGTGCAAAAAGGATCACTATTCAAAAGTGACATGTTAAATCTCTAAGTGGGAGTTTTGGGAATGCTAAATGATGGAGTAATTAGTAGATGCACTGGTGCATGGTCCGATAGAACAATAGAGTCTATACAGCAAGTCTGAACAGAATGTAGAAAGTTTTGGGGAATAAAGAAGTAATCCAGTCTAGAATATGAATTGTGAGGGTGTGAATAAAATGTGTCGTCTCTTGCTTTAGGATTTAAGTGTCGCCATATATCTATCAGTCCAGTATCTATGCAAAGATTTTTCAAAACAACAGATGACCTTGGGTTAGAAACATTTGCAGGCGACGATTTATCCAAAGAGGCATTCATTATACAATTAAAGTCACCAGCTAAGAAGCCCAGCCATTACAATAATGGTTAAACATCAAAATCATTCGAGACATAAATTGGGGTGAATCAGTATTTGGGGCGTAAATATTAAGAATGGTTATGTGTTGTTCTAGAATTGAACCCCTAATCAAAATAAATCTCCCTTCGGAATCTTTTTCCTCATGTTCCAAAATAAAAGGAAGGTTCTTATTTATAAGAATGGCTGTGCCTTTCTTATTCTGTGTATGAGAAGAAAAGTAAACTTTTCCTACACAGTCCCTCTTGAGTTTCAGATGCTCAGTATCAGATAGTCTTGTTTCCTGAAGTAAAACTATGTCAGATTTTTGCTTTTTCAAATATGTTAAAACCTTCTTCCTTTTAATTACATGGCCTAATCCCTGAACGTTCCAAGTGATGAGTTTAAGTAAACCAGGCATGAGAGCTATAGAGTTGTAAAATAAATGAGTAGTATGTACTGAGTGAGGAGGAAAACTTAAATGAGCAAGCATTTACTTAAAAGAAGGAACCTGGACTCCAGTCATTTAACCAAATAAAACTAAAATACAAAGTCTCAAAACAGCAGCACTTACCCACCCCTATCCTGTCCCTAAATGACAGGAAACAGCTCCCCCAAAAAAGTCACTGGGCGTAGTAAACATATTAGTCCAAATCCAAGATTTTACAATCAGATCACAGTAACAAATCGGACAATCGAAACAGTGTCCACGCCCCAGGCCAAACAGGAACATCACTGAGAAAGACCCCAAAATTTTAAATAAACTACAGCATAGGTATCAAACAACTTCAAACACAGACTGCACACAAATGTATGATAGGGCTCAACTAGAATCAAAGTTTAAATGCTCTATTTATAAGAAAAAAATCAAAATGAAACACTCCAGAAAGTTAGATCAAATGAGATTCAGGGCAAGAATATTGGTTTTAAATATTCTGTGTTGAAGGTTAAAGGTTGAGGAGATGAGGGAAAAAAGAGAAGGAAAAAAAAATCACCTTATTTCAAAAGGGAGTTGCAGATTAATCCAGGATCGTTGTAAATAATAATTTCTCAGAGTTTAAATGAGGTTGCAAAAAGGTGCGAATTGTTCAATTGGGGGCTCAGTGTATGTAAAAAGTCCGTCATTCTTCATTATGAAGTCAGAGATTGAAATATACCTCATTTAAGTGTATCCAGAAATGCAGCCGCGGATTCAGGGGTGTCAAACAGATGGATTTTCCCTTCATGGAGACACCGGAGACGTGCTGGATAAGAAAATCCACGGTATTTATTCAGACGGGCCAGCGCTTTTCCCATGGTGTCAAACTCTCGCCGCCTTCGGAGGACCTCCGCGGACAGATCAGGGTAGAACCGGAGCCAGGAACCTTCATGGAGAACATCACGTTTCTTCATCGCTGCTCTGAGCACAGCCTCCCTTTGGGAATATCGTAGAAACTGGACCACTGGAGAATGAACACATGAATGTGACTGCTGTAGGATCTTTACATTTATTTTAAAGCTGGCAGACAGAAACGAGGCTGCAGCTGCAGTTCTTGTTCACAGTGAAGTAACAGAAACCTTCAGTATTAAACAGCATCTGTATCAGAAACAGAGGAAACGGTGTCTGAGTTGTTTGCAAGCTGAGGAAGTGATTTATTTACACTCAATATGAGCTAACACACATTTGTGTACATTTTACGATTCACGTTTATAAAACAGACATTTCAGTAAATCGTTTAGAGTAATGACTAGAGTAGGTTAGATTAGATTAGAGTAGTAACTAGAAGACAACAGAGGACAGATCGCACCCGATCTTCCTCTCCTGATCGTCTAGTGTGTGGTGTCACTCCGGAGCAGACCACACACTAGCAGATTCATCAGCCAAGAATCGGCTTCTCACTCTTCCAAATCTCGTGTAGTCCAACTTGACTTTGCGCGGTTTCCCTTCATTCCTGTGTTTAACATTCATCTCCACTTTAAATAATAAGTGGAGAACTCATTCATTACCTCAGTTCATTCATTCACATCGGTATCGCTCTGTCAGCTCCCCCGTGCGCACGAGCACAGACTGTCAGCACCTTGTCAGAAAAATTTAAATGTTCCAGTACAGTGTGTGTGTGTGTGTGTGTGTGTGTGTGTGTGTGTGTGTGTGTGTGTGTGTGTTTTGGTGTTTTGTTTTTTTACTTTTGACTCCCAAGTGGAGCAGTAGAATAAAGTTATTAGCAGTCCGTGACAAACAGAAGCCACTTTTCTAAATCACCAAATATCTTAAATCATTCTTTTGTCCACAGATTTGATAGTTTAAATCAGGATAAAAACATGTTGAGCTTTGATTATAAGTTTCATTATACGTCCTCTCTGAAGGCATGGAGTCAGCGGAAAGTTTTGGTTTTTTTTTAAATTATTTTTTCTTCCCCATTCTTTCGTGATGGTTAATAATTGAGATGAATTAAAACATTTGGGATTATTGCAGGACTGGCGGAGATGCAGATGAATGCATTAAATTGGAGTTTGGGTCTGAATGGAGAAAATACAGTTCATCCAGGAGCGATACGATTAACCACTCACTTTCTCCAAGGCTGAGTTTAGGAGCTCTGGCTTTTCTGTTTCACTGTCATATTCATGACATATATTCATGTCCCCAGCTCTGACAGCAGAGAGGGGATTTTTTTTTTAAGCAGCAGCACCTTGCCAATCAAGGAGCTTTATTCCAAGGGTGTGGACAGGTCTGCTCAGAGCTGATCGGCGCCTCTTGGAGCGCACCACACACTACAGGATTTGCGATCGAAAATATTAAACATGTTCATTATCTACGATCTCCCCTTCCGACGCCTCCCGAGAGGCTCAGACCGGAATAAATCTCTCGGAACACACCGCACACCAGAGGAGGATCGGGCCCGAACTCATTTGCATACTCCCGACAGTCGGACCCTGTCGGCTTCGACCGGGAGGAGAAGATCGGGGCAAAATTCGGCCCGATCATCCTGTAGTGTGTGGTGGTCTTAAAGGACCTGTATCATGCTTTTTTAGCTCATCCAAACCCTATTATTGGCATTACCATGGTAATAGTTTATTTTTGGCGCTAAGGAAAAGTGATTCTGTGTTAAATAAATGATTTTCGGAGGTAAATTCTGAAAACGCTCAGTTTCACTGAAAATCCCGCCTCTCCCCCTGTGGACTTTGACTGACAGCGTACTTCAACCAATCAGAACTACGTTAGCGTCTCTAAGGGTTAGCTTTAGCTCTTTAGCTTTAGCTTCTCTACACGGAAAGATACGCGAAAACATCTTTTCCTGTTAGAAACTCACCAAGCGCAGACTCTTCAGACTCTTGCTCTTGCTTGACTGTTGCTTTCAGACGATGGTTAAAGTTTATATCCGTAATCGGAGATACAAAAAGCAGCAACGCTGATTGCCGAGGGCCTGCGGGGGGGGGTCTCCTCAATGGAAAATGTGAACCAGCTGCGTGCTGGTCAGAGGAGAGTGCGCGTGTTGTCTGCGCGGGGGTGGGGTGGGAGAAGAGTGGTGGGGAGGAGTTCAACTTTTGTGACGTACTTAGGTTTGAAGAGTTTCAAACGAGCTGTTTTCTACCCGAAGGGAGGGGCTGCTGTAGAGAGCAGCAGACTGAAAGAGATTACTCAGACATGCGTGGATGAAAGGAAATAACATTTTGGGGGTGGTTTTAAAGGGAATTTAACTTTGGGGCATGCTTAAAACCTTAAAAAAGTGGATTTTGCATGATATAGGTCCTTTAAAGTTGTGGAGGTTGATGTTGTTTGAAGAGGCATTTCCTGGCAACATTTAAAAGCAGGATGTCTCATTATCCCTCCACCTCAGGTAGTGTAGTAAGCAATGAACAGAATGTTGAAGGTGAGTGAATACACTGCCTCCAAAAAGTTAATCCAAAGAAGTAATCAATCAGCAGCTAAAGACGATCAATAAGTAAGAATGGGACTGTACTAGGGATGTAACGATTACCATTAAAAATTATAAGCTGGGGTAAAATGTCTGACGGTTAGTATTACTGTTTCAAATTTTAATTACCATTAAACCGTGTTTGATTGTCACAATCCGGAAAATCTCAGGAGTTGTGAGAAGTGCAGCAGCAGGCAGCCGATTGGACACAGGCGCCTTACGCACATGCGCACTGCCCAGTAAACAACTCGTAAATATGGCGGAGGGCAGTACTACCGACCGGCAGTGCAAAGAGTTTTCCACAGACGAAGTTCGATGTCTGGACGTACTTCGGCTTCTACAGGACCACAACCTGCAGCTGTGCAGCGAGTTAAAGGGGCTGTATCATGCAAAATTCAGTTTTTGTATGTTTTAACCTTGTTATATAGTTATGTACTCATCAAAAACACCCCCAAGCGTTTTTTTTCCTTCGTGCCTGTGTGTTTGAGCTTTCCTCATTTTTCTGCTGCTCAGAGAGGCAGCCCCTCCCGTACCCGTGAAAACGGTCTGTTTTCCCATGTTGACGTCACTAGGAGAAGCTAGAGCTAAAGAGCTAAAGCTAACCCTGAGAGAAGCTAACGCATGACGTATTTGTTTTGAAGTTCCGACTGGTTGAAGTACGCTGTCAGTCAAAGTCCACAGGGGGAGAGGCGGGATTTTCAGTGAAACAGAGCGTTTTCTCTTCCGGGTTTCAGAATTAGCCCCAGAAAATCTTTTATTTCACACAAAATGACTTTTCGTTAGCGCCAAAAATAAACTATTACCATGTTAATGCCTATACTAGGGTTTGGACTAGCTAAAAAAGCATGATACAGCCCCTTTAAAGGAGGGGTATTATGCAAAATCCTCTTTTTTGAGCTTTGTATAATGCTATAGTGTCATTTCCCCATTAAAAAGACGCACAGAGTTGTTTCCTGAACCATTCAAGCATATTTGAACAATCCCTGAGTCTCCCCCTGGCAGCCATGTTGAGCTCTGCAACGCTCGGTGCTGTACAGATCCGCCCATAATGCACAGCTCCGCCCCAGCTCTGATGTAGTCTGCACAGCTCGCGCTCCCCCGCCCCTCTCCACTCTCAGAGAATGCCCATGGAGATGGACGCTCTGAGGGGGGCGTGTCGCTAAAGGCCTCCACACACTACAGGATAATCGGGCCGAATTTTGCCCTGATCTTCTCCTCCCGATCGAAGCCGACAGGGTCCGATTGTCGGGAGTATGCATATGAGTTTGGGTCCGATCTTCGTATAGTGTGCGGTGTGTTCCCAGAGATTTTTTCCGGTCGGAGCCTCTCGGGAGGCGTCGGAAGGGGAGATCGTAGATAATGAACATGTTTAATATTTCCGATCGCAAATCCTGTAGTGTGTGGTGCGCTCCAAGAGGCCCCGATCACCTCAGAGTAGAGCTGTCCACACCCTCGAAATAAAGCTTCCTGATTGGATGAACAGCTCCGTCTCACCAAGCTGATTAAAAAAAATCCACTCACAGCTGTCAGAGCTGGATGATGAATATATGTCTGTGAAATATATTCACTATATATTACAGTGAAACAGAAAAGCCAGAGCTCCTAAACTCAGCTGTGCAGAAAGTGATGGTTAATCCTGTCACTCCTGGATGAACTGGATTTCCTCCATTCAGACCCAAACTCCGATCTAATATCTGCATCTCCGCCAGTCCTGCAATAATCCCAATGTTTTAATTAATGTCCGTTATTAACCATCACGAAAGAATGGGGAAGAAAAAAAATAATAATAAAAGAAAAAAAAACTTTCTGCTGACTCCGTGCCTTCAGAGATAGAGCGGACTATAATGAAACTTACCTAATCAAAGCTCAACGTGTTTTTATTCTGGTGTAAACTATCAAATCTGTGGACATAAAGAATGATTTAAGATATTTCATGATTTAAAAAAGTAGCTTCTCCCATTTAATTTGCAGGAGAAGTGGATAACAGTTGGTACGAACTACAAAATCAAAAACCATGTCCCTTATCCACCATTTAGTGTTTTTGTGGACTTTGTTGCTCAAGAGGCAAATGCTAGAAATGATCCTAGCTTCCAGTTCTCCTCTCAGCCTGATGCTCCTCTCAAATCAGAGAAACAACCCTGGAGAACAAACACACAAAGAGAAATATCAGTGCAGAAAACTGAACTCGTCCCCAGCTCTAACTCAGACACAAGGGAAAACAGAAACAGGAAGATGGATAGTGACAAACTCTGCCCTATTCACAAAAAAGATCATCCTCTTCCAAAATGCAGAACGTTTCGCATGAAGACGCTTGATGAGAGAAAAGCATTCCTGAAAGAGAACAATATCTGCTATAAATGTTGTGCCTCTTCACATGGCGAAAGACTGTGAAATAAAGGTGCAATGTTCTGAGTGTAACAGTGAGAAACATTGTGCTGCTCTTCACCCCAGTCCAGCTCCATGGCAAAAAAAGACCAACCCAGTGGAAGAGCATGGCGGGGAGCCAGCCAACTCAGAGAAAGGTCCTACAGACCCAGACGGGATCAACTCCAAGTGCACTCAGGTTTGTGGTAAAGACGAGGCAGGCAGATCATGTTCGAAAATCTGTCTTGTTAAAGTCTACTCTGCAGGCTGTCCCAACAAAGCAGTACGACTCTATGCCATTCATGATGAACAGAGTAATAGATCATTAGTCCACCCTGAGTTTTTTGAGTTGTTTAATGACTCGGGTCCTAGCGCTCCCTACTCACTTAAAACATGCTTAGGTGTGAAAGAGAGCATGGGCAGGAGAGCCACCGGCTATGTAGTGGAGGCTTTAGATGGTACAGTCCACATCCCACTCCCTAGCCTCATTGATTGCAAAGATATCCCACATGATAGGGATGAGATACCAACTCCCAGTGCAGCCAAGTATCATAGGCACCTAAAATCTGTGTCTCATTTCATTCCTGACCTGGACCCTAATGCTCAAATACTAATGCTACTTGGACGGGATGTAGTAAGAGTACACAAAGTCTGCAAGCAGATAAGTGGCCCTCACAATGCACCATACGCACAAAAATTGGACCTTGGGTGGGTCATAGTGGGAAATGTGTGTCTAGGAGATGTCCACAAAACTTTGGCAGTGAAAATTCTCTTCACCAATGCAACAGAGAAAGGCCGTCCCACAATGTTTGAGCCATGTCCAAATGTGTACAGTGTAAAAGAAAAGCACTGCGACATACAAGTTCCATTCAGTCTCAGCACTCAGCTCAGTGACAGCACATGTGAACCTGATCATTTAGGATGTAATGTGTTCAAACAAACCAAACTAGACATTGCACCCTCCATTCAAGACAAAGCTTTTCTGAAAACAATGGAAGAAGGTTTGACAAAAAACAAAGACAGTAACTGCACAGCCCCATTGCCTTTCAAATCTCCACGCCCAAAGCTCCCCAACAACAGATCTCAAGTACTCAATCGTCTCATGTCACTCATCAGCAATTTTGAAAGAAAAGAAGAGATGAAAGAACACTTTATCTGCTTCATGGACAAAATATTCAAAAATAAGCATGCTGAAATCGCCCCTCCTCTAACAGATGGTGAAGAATGCTGGTATTTTCCACTATTTGGCGTCCACCATCCTAGAAAACCAAAACAGATCAGGGTAGTCTTTGACAGCAGCGCCAAACATGAAGGTGTGTCATTAAACGATGTATTGTTAACTGGACCAGACCTTAATAACTCACTTCTTGGAGTTCTGATGCGCTTCAGAAAGGAAGCAGTTGCATTCACAGCAGACACTGAACAAATGTTTTACTGCTTCAATGTTCGAGAGGAAGTCAGGAACTGTTTACGCTTTTTGTGGTTCCGTGACAATGATCTTTCCAAAGATGTCACTGAGTACAGAATGACCGCTCATGTTTTTGGAAATACCCCATCGCCAGCAGTTGCCATCTACGGCTTACACCAATCAGTCCTCCAGTGTGAGCCAGAGTGCGATCCAGACGTCAAGCAATTTTTCACATGTGACTTCTATGTGGACGACGGGCAGAAGTCTCTGCCCACCGTTGAAGATGCTGTGTCACTTTTAGAAAGAACCCGTGACACACTTTCAGAGTCAAACCTTAGACTACATAAATCGCGTCAAACAGAAAAGAAGTCTTGGATGCATTCCCTTCCCAAGACCATGCCAAAGATCTAAAAGATTTGGACTTTGATGCAGACTCAGTCCCCATGCAGCTTAGTCTTGGAATTCTGTGGGACATAAAAAGAGACTGTTTTACCTTCAAAACAGCAGATGAGACTAAACCATTTACTCAACGAGGTGTTTTATCGACAATAAATAGCCTTTACGATCCATTAGGCTTCGTCGCGCCAGTCACCATTCAAGGAAAATCTGTCCTCCATGAGCTTACCATTGAAAATGGAGATTGGGATACTCCATTACCCCCAGAAATGGAAGAAACTTGGACACTCTGGAAAGATTCACTCAAAGAACTGTCTGAACTGTCAATTCCCAGAGCATACACAGACATTTCACCTTCTACTGCTCTAAAAAAAGAGCTGTGCATTTTCTCAGACGCATCTACAAAGGCGATAGCAGCAGTAGCCTATTTAAAAGTGACAGATGCAAAAGTAAACTGTCAGGTTGGCTTTGTTATGGGCAAAGCAAAGTTAGCACCACACCCAAACCAGACCATACCGCGATTAGAACTGAATGCAGCTGTGTTAGCAGTAGAACTTGCAGATCTAATCTCAGATGAACTGGACTTTGAGTTAGACCTCACTACGTTCTATACAGACAGTAAAGTTGTCTTAGGTTATATTTACAATGAAACACGTAGATTCTATGTCTATGTCAGCAACCGTGTCAACAGAATTTGCAGGTCATCTCAGCCAAGTCAGTGGCATTACGTAACCAGCAGTCAGAACCCAGCAGACCACGCCACTCGTTCTGTTCCTGTGTATCAGATCCCCCTCACTAACTGGCTCACTGGCCCAGACATTCTGTTCCAAGATCAAAACTCTGCTAATGGCTCTTATGAACTTGTTGAGCCAAACACTGACACAGAAGTCAGGCCGCAGATGTCTACGCTCAAAACTGCTGCCTGCTCCAAACAGCTCAGCTCTTAAAGATTTTCAAAGTTTTCCACCTGGAAATCCCTCACCCGTGCACTTGCTCGTCTCCTGCACATCATTCACAATTTCAGCTCATCCTCATGCAAGCCAAATCAGTGCCATGGCTGGCACTACTGCAAAACAGGACTAACAGTAACTGAGCACAACCAAGCACAAAACATTGTCATTCGAGCAGTGCAAGAGGATGTATATGCTGACGAAATAAAGTGCATACAAAGACAAGACAAACTTCCCAAAACCAGTCCATTGAAAAACTTGGATCTCTTTTTAGACCCAATGGACTCTTACGAGTAGGTGGTCGCATCGCTAACTCAGGCATACACGAAAATGAAAAGAATCCTATCATTGCTCCCAGAGGTGGAAAGAGTACAAAAATATTATACTCAAGTACAAGTACTGTTACTCTGATGTGATTTTACTTAAGTACAAGTAAAGTTACCTGTAAAAAAATCTACTCAAGTAAAAGTAAATGATTTGAAATGTACTGTGAGTAAAAGTAAAAAGTTACTTTTTAACAACGGGTGTTTTCTGCCTCTATTGTGTTGTGCAAGAAGGAAACGAGGGCGTGCGTACGTACATATCAATTAAACTGTTTTATTTACAGGTAGTGAAGCAAATTCAATTAAATACATGAACTGTCTGAATATATACTCGCTCTACCACTGAAGGTTAATGAGCCCACCACAAATGAAGCTCATCACAAGTTTGTCCACTGTTGCCTGTGGCACACGTCTGCCGTCCTGCCATAATGTCGTCCTGTTCAGGTTGTTTGGGCAGCATTCCTGGAGGCTCCAGGCTTCCGTGTTGCCACACCGTCACTAAAGGCCTTCAGCTCTGATGGATGTCTCCTCTGAAAACAGAAAATATACAAATATTTTCATTACTATGTAAATCACTATTTTTATTAAATACTCAGCATTTTATTTATTATACTCTTAGATATGTTTTCTACAACTAATGCATTTGTGCATCAGAATGCAACATTTGGTCACAAAAACATGAAGTATGAGGTACATAATAATAAACAAGAGAAACTGTGATCTAAATGATGAATGTATTCACACAGTGTGTCTTGGTCTGGTTCAAATAACGACCTAATAAAAGAACAGATAAAACTTAAACAATTGTGATTTGTTAATTCGTTTTGAGGATGCCAATGGAAAAGATTTGGGGCTCCCACTCTGGCATTAAAAGTGGAGGCTTGAAAAAAAACTGTGGTTTGGCGTTTGCATGTCAGCAGAGAAAAATGGAGACCAGCTTTCAGAATCAGCGCCTCCATCCACACTGTCTGCTGGTGTGTGAGCAAAGTTATTTGGAAAACGGAGGGAAGAAAGTGTCCGTTTATGAAAAGATGGCATCATGAATTACTCTGCTTTCTCAGCTGTAGGATTATAGGTTAAGACAGATGCTAAATAACTAGCTTGCAAATGTGCATGTATCAGGAGGCGATAAAAGAGTTAAAAAGCTGCCAAATCCTGCCTGGACTGTACAGAGCACGGGGGGAAGCAGCTGAAGGATGTTTGCTGTGGTACCTGGAACACTGATCACGTCAGGTTGCAAGCTAACTTGCACACATGATTAGCCAGCCGAATAACAGCATTAGTTAGCTTGTTGGAAAGAAAACGAGAAACACGACTTACCTCAACATGCTTGCGCACAGGAGCCAGGGGTGCACTGTAGTTTTGTGTCGGTGTCCTCGACGTCTCCACGGTCGTCCACCACAACGCCTTCGCCTGTCTCCACGTTCGCCATCGTCTGTGTGAGACTTGCGCCATGTCTGTCTCTGTTCGCACCAATTAACTCTCCCTCCCGTGATTCAGCACCAGAACGCGTTTTCTCTTCTGTTTCAGCCTTTTTTCCTTTTCTTTTTTTTTTTACTCAGTAACGTTTGTGATGTAAAATGTACCGGAGTACATTACTTAGAAGAAAATGTACTTAAGTAAAAGTAAAATTACACTTTTTAAAAAGTACTTGAAAAGTATAAGTACACAAAAAAGCTACTCAATTACAGGAACGCGAGTAAAGTAATTCGTTACTTTCCACCCCTGATTGTTCCTGGTCACCATCACGTCTCAGCACTTCTCATTAAGCATTACCACAATCAAATTCGTCACCAAGGCTGCTTGTTCACAGAGGGAGCGGTTCGTGCTGCAGGGTGGTGGAAAGTTGGAGGCAAAAGAAAGGTGAGCTCAGTCATCTATCACTGCGTAACATGCAAACGCCTTTGAGCACCTCTGAGTACTCAGAAGATGGCAAACCTCCCTCCAGACTGTCTCACAACATACCCTCCATTCACAAACGTGGGCATCGATGTTTTTGGCCCATGGGTTGTATCTTCAAAGAGAACCAGAGGACATACTATTCAAAACAAAAGGTGGGCTGTCATTTTCACATGCCTAAGTATAAGAGCAGTCCACATTGAAGTGATAGAGTCACTCGACACATCCAGTTTCATCAATGCATTTCAAAGATTTCTCTCTGTCAGAGGACCTGTGAAAACCATCCGCTCTGATAGGGGCACAAACTTTGTCAGTGCATGCAAAGGACTGAAAATTCCCTCCAGCATGAACAATACAACTGTACATACTTACTTGAAAGAACAAGGTTGTACATGGATCTTTAATCCGCCGCATGCTTCTCATTTCGGTGGATCGTGGGAGAGGATGATCGGTCTTGCACGGAAAATACTGGACACAATGTTTTTCCAGTTCAAAAACACTAAGCTCACTCATGAAGTTCTTGTTACCTTGATGGCCGAAGTGTCAGCCATTATAATGCTCGCCCATCGTTTCCCATCTCAACTGACCCCAACGAGCCTTTCTTTTGAACCCAGCCACTCTGCTCACTCAAAAGGGAGCTCCTCTTCTGCACCAGCAGGGAGCTTTTCAGTGTCAGACCTCTACAAACATCAGTGGCGCCAAGTCCAGCACCTTTCAAATAACTTCTGAGGCAAGTGGAGGAAGAGTTTCTGCTACACTGCAGCCACGACGCAAGTGGCAATCTAACCCACCCGAACATCAACCCAGGGAGTACAGTTGTACTCAAGGACAGTCAGTTACCCAAAACGAATGGCTCTTGGACTTGTAACTGAAACATTAACTTCAAAAGATGGCACAGTCCGTACAGTGGAGGTTAAAGTTGTTAAGTCAGAGGGTACTAAAGTGTTAACTAGACCTATTTCTGAACTTGTTGTATTGGTTCCATCAAATTATTCTGTAAGTTATTTGTGGCGATAAATGACGCCAGACGGGGAGTGTTCTGTCTTGCATAAAATGTTAATGAAATGTAAAATGTTTTCCCTTTTTGTTTTGGCAACATTTCATGTGCTTTTGGTGTCCTCTAATGGACAATCTTGGTCTTTATGTGTGGTGTGCATTTTATTTTGAAAAGAGCTTTGTTTAGCGGAAGTGACTGTTCAACAGCTGAGCAGATGATGTCAGCTCCCGGTGCCATCCCAATGATCGCAATGTCTTTATATTTTGAGGTTGCATCGCCGGTCAGTGTTTTAGTTATATTTAAAACATGTTTATTTAGTCTTTGTAATATTTTCTAGAAGCTAAGGTTAGGCTGAGTGACTTTATTAACTTTGTGAGTTGATCGCCTGAAACGCAGGATCAGCAAGATGACGTCTCGGCCGTTACTACAGTGTTTATTACGTGTTAATACATTGTGTTAGGCTTTACTACTGTCTCAGGTGCATATTTTAATTGTATTGTTTCCTGCCTTTTTTAGTTTCACTGTTCTAAGTGTCAGTAAACCTGCTGAGACACAGCTAAGCCCGCAGAGTCATTGATATGAGGAATGCGTTAACATCCATAACGTCCGCAACGGCACATCTACGTTGGCGGTCCCGATATCCTTGCCAAGAGCTACTAGCCACAGTTTTAGCCTTTCAGGGTCCTGGTCAGATAACTTGTGGAAAGTCACGGAACGGGATCTCCTCAGGCAGCTGCGCTTCATTTGACTGAAGCACTCAGAATAGGCACACACTCGAACCATGTTTTTAATTTGACTAATAATGATTTATCAAGTTTTTCTGCCTTGGGAAACGCTAACCTACTCCTCGTCAGACTCACAGCAGAGTGTAAACAGCAGAACTTCTTGTTCTACGCTTGCAATTTAGCACGTACTGAGCAGGATTACTGTTGCAACAACACATCATCAGTAGGGTAAAACTAACCTGTCTCACGACGGTCTAATCCCAGCTCACGTTCCCTATTAGTGGGTGAACAATCCAACGCTTGGTGAATTCTGCTTCACAATGACAGGAAGAGCCGACATCGAAGGATCAAAAAGCGGCGTACTATGAACGCTTGGCCGCCACAAGCCAGTTATCCATGTGGTAACTTTTCTGACACCTCCTGCTTAAAACCCAAAAAGTCAGAAGGATCCTGAAAGCGCGCAAGCATCTGGCTTGGTCTGCAGCAGCTTCCATAGTTCAGGGTGCGCGCGCAGACGTGCACTGCGGAAGTATGAGAGAGGACTGTTTACGCTCAAAAAATGTAATAAATGACCGCATTTTGAATTAATTATGGACGTTACCCACTCAGGACACTTGGATTACAGCGGACGAGCAGTATGAAGGAAAATATGCATGTTTTGTGGACTTTATGGACCTTTTTCTTTCGGGCTCTATCGGTCCCTGTTATATGGAAGTTTGTTGACAACAAAAATCCCCCCGGATCTCCGGCTGCATTTGAGACATCAAGAAAGTGCTCCAGAGTGTTGCTCAGCATGAGGGTGAGTAGAAAATGAGGCCAAATCATTGTTTGGGTGAAGTATTCCTTTAAACTCTATGTTGAGATTTAATTTTTTAATGGAAGAAACTACTACAACCTGACACAGGCTGTAACAGCATCTCACTGTGTGTGTTGTTATGCAGTAATATTAGTGTCGGACTATTTGTGGCCATTATATACTGAAAATGCAACTCTGTCAAAGATAACATGTTTTTGTACCTGAAAATTCCTCTCTGTTGTAAAGTTAAACAAATACTAAAGGCCAAAATATTGTAAAACAGTAAACTATTCTGTCTGCAATTCATATTTTTTTTGTTGCAAGTGTTAAAGCTAGGGTTGGCGATCTGAATTAAATATTTTTTTTTAAATACTGGTTAAAATGATCTTTATGACCCGATGGGAAGCAATTCATAGTGTGTTCTTAAAGTAAAGCGGAAAATATTCGCTATCTACAGCAGGAGTAAAACAGGAAAAACAGCAACCAATAGTCTTGCCGGGACGCCGTGGTTGTAAACCAATCAAATCCCTTCATTCTACCAGCCCCCTACACGACATTTCAATGGCGTGCACTGGCCCTGGTTCAGTGAGCGCATTGCCAAGCTGAAAGGACGGAGTGTTGATGCAGATGGCGGAGAAGAATGTTTGGGGGTTTATTTACCGTTGAGTGCGCCATAACTTGGCGTAGTGCAAATAAAGAAAAACGAAGAAACTCCCAACGGGAGCTCCTCCAATGGGTGGGAGCTGGGCAGAGCTAGGCGGAGCCTTGGGGAGATGCTACATTCGAATACATGCCAAGTTGTCCAAGATCACCAACCCTAGCTTTAAGGGACCAAAGCAGAAGTTATTTCATTCTAGGCCTCGGCACGTTAACGCGTTGAAAACACCTTTTTAATCAGGCTTTTAGCTGACCTTTTGTAGTCCTCTTATTTCCATCATTATTTATGTAATTTTATTCTATTGTATTATGTACTTTTACCTTGTTTATTTTTTTACTTTGTAATTTCGTATCATATTTTATCATGTTTTAGCTGTTTAATTCCAGTGTTTCCTCAGGGGAGTCCTTCACACCGGGAGTTGGTCCCAGTCCGGTGCTGGGGTTACTGTGCTCAGGTCCTCTGGCCAGGGATGGCCTGGGGCTCCACTTTGGTGTGCGGGTTCCCTTGGTCTGACGGGGTTCGGGGTCGGGCGCTGGAGCCCCAGTATTAATGACCCTCACTTCTCGCGGTTGGGCGGAACCACTGGTGGTGTTTTCCCATGATGCTCAGTGCCATGCCATGTCTTCTCTGTTCTGTGCAATATAATGGGAGTGTGTGTGTGTTTGTGTGGTGTGTGTGTGGTGCATACTGTTTGATGGCGCGGTTTTTATTGTTTTTGTTTTTACTGTTCAGCACTTTGCGTTGTTTTATAAATATGAAAAAGTGCTATACCAATTAAAGTTGATTGATTGATTGATTAACACACCTGCTCCTTATATAAAGCCGACAAATATTTTCATCGGGCATAAACGCGATGAAAGCCTTTTTTTAAATCACCGATGCCGCTGCAATGCGACGATTTGCACAGTTATATAATACAGGCGCCTTGTTTGATCAATGCCGCCTGGTCACATGATCTGGTCACATGACCAGACAGTCGCTCATGCTGCGGCTCGTAGCTAAGCTACTCAGTTCAATCAGAAAGTCGAACATGAAACTCCAGGTACATTATCCACCTCTAACCTGTCAGTCACCATAATCACACAGTTTGTCCTCCAGTCCCCCGCCTGCTACGTGAGAAGTGGCGCACGAAAAAAAACTGCAAATTGTCGCGCCGCAGGCGGCATCGTGATTCAAAAAAAAAAAAAAAAAAAAACAGAGGCCGTCGCGCCATCGTGATTTAAAAAAAGAGGCTTTTGGCTGAGTTGGTAAACAGCTTACAGTCAAGTCGCACCGACCAACTCGGCCCAAGTGAGAGCCCCCCCGCGAGGCCGACTTGCTTGAGCCGACTTCACTGTATCCCGGGAGCGGTGCTGAGTTGGCAGGGCCGACCTTCGGTTATCATCAACTGGGACCAAAGTAAATGCCAGTGTACCAGGAGGAACACAACCAACAAGTAATCGTTTATTTTGTCAATATCATCACTCACATCAGCATTTTATTTCCATTTCTTGAAAGCCACATTTATTGTGACAGACCACAAACTGGAATTTTCCGAAGCAGCATAAACAGTGTCTGAATCAGTAATGCTTCCTTCAAACTGGTGATTTCTTGTGATTTTGGGTTCAAGCGGGACTTCCTGGATGACATCCCTTAGTCTTCATGATTTTATCCATTGTGAGTATTCAGGTGGTGCAGCAATTAATTACAATAAAAAAAAAAAAGAAAAAAAAACTTTACCACACATAATTCACACAGAATAAGAATTCACACAGTATGAAATCTCATGTTGGTGCTTCAAATCACACCGTGACTGAAACTTACCACTTTTTACAAGAATGAGAATTTTCACCTGTGTGCGTCTCTTAGGACATTCAAAGCACTCTGTCGACTGAAACTTTTACCACATGTTCACAAGAATGAGGCTTCTCACCTGTGTGAATTCTCATGTGAACGTTCAATTACCTCACTTGAATGAAACTTTTGCCACATTGTTTCACAAGAATAAGGCTTTTGACCGTGTGAATTCTCATGTGAAGCTTCAAATTACCTTGGCCGACTGAAACTTTTGCCACATGTTCACAAGAATGAGGCCTTCTCACCGTGTGAATTATCATGTGAACCTTCAAAGTACATTGCTGAATGAAACTTTTGCCACATGTTTCACAAGAATGCACTTCTCACCTGTATGAATTCTCTTGTGGGCCACAACTGAACTCTGTTGCTGAAACTTTTTGCCACTGTTTCACAAGAATGAGGCTTCTCACCTGTGTGATTTCTCTTGTTGACCAACAATGAACTCCGTTGACTGAACTTTTTTCCACATGTGTTCACAAGATGAGGCTTCACCCCGAATGGAATTCTCATGTGAACCTTCAAAGAAATCTGCTGACTGAAACTTTTGCCAATGTTTCACAAAATGAGGCTCTCACCTGTGTGAGTTCTCTTGTGGACCAACAAAGAACTGTGACAGTGAAACCTTTTGCCACATGTTTCCAAAATGAGGCTTCTCACCTGTGTGAGTTCTCTTGTGGATGAACAAAGAACTGTGACAACTGAACTTTTTTGCCACATGTTTCACAAGAATGAGGCTTCTCACCCGTTCGTGATTCTCAGTGTGAACCTTCAAAGTACATTGTTGACTGAACCTTTTTGCCAATGTTTCACAAGAATGAGGCTTTCTCGCCTGTTGTGAATTCTCATGTGAACCTTCAAATGACTCTGTCGACTGAAACTTTTGCCACATGTTTCACAAAATGAGACTTCTCACCTGGTGAGTTCTCTTGTGGTCCAACAATGACTCAGTTGACTGAAACTTTTTCCACAGTTTCACAAGAATGAGGCTTCTCACCTGTGTGAATTCTCTTGTGACCACAATGAACTCCGTTTACCGAAACTTTTTCCACATGTTTCACAGAATATGGCTTCTCACCTGTGTGAGTTCTCTGTGGACTGATAAATCTCTCCGTGCGTGAAACTTTTGCCACATATTCACAAGAATGAGGCTTCTCACCTGTGTGAACTCTCTTGTGGACCAACAAATGACTCAGGTGAATGAACCTTTTGCCACATGTTTCACAAAGTATCTTCTCATCCGTGACCCATTCTGACCTTCTGACATAATGATGTTTTTATGGTCAGTTTTCTCACACATTCTTTACAAAGCGCTTTTCACATTCGGCCTGCTTCTCTGAAACATGAAGGTTGTTCACACTGTTTCTATGAAACTGTTGAGTTTTTTCAGCTTTGCATTTCCAGTTGATTCTGAGTCACTGTCTTTTTTCACATGGTGGACTTCAGAGTCCTGAGAGAGGAACTGCTCAGTCTCTGGTGCTTCTGCTTCACTCAGGTCACTCATGATCCTCAACAGAAGGAACCTGAAATTTTCACTTTCAACACTATCAGAATAAATCGTTCTCCCTTCTGGCTGGTACTGAGTTCCTCGTAGTTCCTCAATCTGTGAAGATTCTGGTTCCTCCTGCTCCTCCTTAAACTGACCAAGTACTGGTTCTTCTTCTTCTTCTCTGATCTGTGGAGGTTCTGGTTCTTCTTCTTCTTGATCTGTGAGGGTTTCTGGTTTCTTCTTCTTTTATCTGTGGAGGTTCTGGTTCTTCTTCTTCTTCTTTTATCTGTGGAGGCTCTGGTTCATCCTGTTCTAGATAGTAGTTTGTTTCCTGTTTAAAGAGCTGCTCCTCTCTGCAGTCATGGTCCTGTTGGAGCTCTGCAAGGAACAAATGCAGAAGATAAAAGATTAGCAACATTATCTCTACAGTTCCAATAAACACTGTTACCTGGCATTCAAGCTGAAACTTCATTCAAAATTCAAAAACACCGGTACCGTCCCATTGTTACTTATTGATCATCTTCAGCTGCTGATTGATTACTTATTTGGATTAACTTTGTTGAAGCAGTGTATTCACTCACATGCAACATTCTGTTAATTGTTTACTACACTACCTGGGTGGAGGGACAATGAGACATCCTGCTTTTAATGGTACCAGGAAATGCCTCTTCAAACAACATCAACCTCCACAACTTCACTGGGCAGACCAGTGAGGGGAAAAAGTTCCATCAAGCACGTCTGCTCACAGCGCCATAATGATGGAGAACCTCCAGCAGTCACATTCATGTGTTCATTCACACGTTTCCAAACCTGCTCTGTGTAACTTGACTTGAGGATTCCAGTTGATTTCCAGCATTCTGCGTTGACGACCAATCTCCTCCTCGTACTGAACCACAGTTGGTTGAAACAGGGTGAATATTTCCTCAGCAGCAGCAGTTAGTCTCTGGGTGGTCAAGTCTCTCACAGAGTGGTTGGAGCTCGTCTGCTGGTTACCATTGTGTTGCTGTGGACTCTCTGGAGGGAAACAAGACAAAAGTCACTGATGCGATGGATGTGAAGGGGTTACAGTGATGGGTGGATGAAACAGGACAGGACACTCTGAAATCAGAAACATTCAAAGACAGAAAAAATCTACTCATTTCGTAAGTTGAAAGCACCTGTGGGGTGTAAAGGAAAAAAGGAAAACTATCTGGATGCAACATTACTTTCTCTGAGCTCTGAAAACCTTTGTGGGAAGTTTCCAATGTGCTATGTTTCAGATTTTGTTCCGAGCATCACTTGAACGCATCATTACTCGGAACGATTTACTGAAATGTCTGTTTTATAAACGTGAACCGTAAAATCTACACAAACGCGTTTGCTCACATTGAGTGTAAATAAATCACTTCCTCAGCTTGCAAACAGCTCAAACATCGTTTCCTCTGTTTCTGATACAGAAGCTGTTTAATACTGAAGGTTTTTGTTACTTCACTGTGAACAAGAACTGCAGCCTGCAGCCTCGTTCTGTCTGCATGCTTTAAAATAAATGTAACGATCCTCCAGCAGTCACATTCATGTGTTCATTCTCACGTTTCAATACCTGTTCTGTGGAAGTTGATTTGAGATTTCCAGTTGATTTCCAGAAGTTTTCTCTGTCGATAAATCTCCTCCTCGAACTGGACGGTAGTTTGTTGAAACGCGGTGAATATTTCTCCAGCAGCAGCAGTTAGTCGCTGCTTGATAAACTCTCTCAAAGCCTGAACTGAACTCATTGTTGCTGCAGGAGATGAAATATTTCCCTGAGGGGACAAAGCAACACAGCCGCCACGACTTCTACTTCTTCTTCTCCGTTGGCTGTTGTACGGCAGACGCGGGCTATAAAAGCGCATTACCGCCACCGTCTGGATGTATGAGTGAATGAACTCTCACAGTTATGGCTCACAAATGTAACAATGAAAAATTGGGAGCATGCAAGCTACAGGAGAAAACAAACAAAACCTAGATTCTATTATTAATCCCATCTTAAGATATTCAAATAAATACTTAACTGCATGATCTGATGGCTTGTCTAAAATTTACTTCACTCTGAAGATCACATCCTGTCCTCAACCTTGCTTTTAAAAACTCTTCTCTCTCTTTCAAAGGTTCTGCATGTAATCAGAACGTGCTCTATGGTTTCTGCTTCATGACACTCATCACATTCTCCAGAGCTATGTTTCCCCATCAACTGCAGCGTTTTGTTCAGACCAGTATGTTCTATTCTACTTTGTTAGTGCTTAGCCCGCCTACGGGCTTCGCTAGTGGCACTCCCCTTGGCGCAGCCAATCAACTGAGACAACAAAGCTCGCGCACCAATCCCCGCCGCCCAATGGCACAGCTCCACGCCCCCCGAGGGTATACCCCGAGAGAGACGCAGCCATTCTCCCCTTCTTCCTCAGCATGACTGAGACATTAATGTGGCGAGGTGAATCAGATTAAACGACGCCAGACAACGTCACCTTGGGAATTGCACCCAAGGAAATAACTAAAAGTGAGGACACTCGGGTTCGTCGCTTAAGAAGCAGGAGACGTGGGTTCTGGCCAACAGAAAATATCTTTATTAAATATTAAATTTCAAAAACACATTCATTCCTCTTAAAGAAGGGGAAGAGGGGGAGCCCAATCAGAAGCTGAGGCGTATTGAAGGCTCGGGAGGATCACCCCAGACACACATGGACACTTTAACTCACTGACAATAAACGTGAACACACTCAAAAAGGGGTGCGCAGCACATCACACGGGAAGGAGACCCACCACCCAGGACACCGATGCACCACCATCTTGCTCAGCTTCTGGAAGGGAGGGAAAAAGACAAGGGGAGTTAAAAAAAAAAAAAAAAAAAAGTTTTTCCCTCACATTCCTGCATTAAAAAAAAAAAGAATAATTAACAACTAACACGAGTGGGAGGGCAGCCATAACTCACAAGTAAAATAAATAAATGCAAACCTGTAACTGCCACAGCCCCAAACAAAACAAAAGTAATGAAAAATAACAAAAACAACAACAAAATATACCACGCTTGTCTTAAAACAAAATTAATCATAGCAGAAAGAGAAGATAATAGAGCAAAGAGATCGCTTCTGTCTTCCGCCTGGTGTTCCACAAGCGTTCAAGCTCTGTTCAGGAGGTCAGCCAGTGGATTGGAGCGCAGCAAACTGCAGATGGCCGACTCCACAGAGCAGAGGCAGACCAGGCTTAATTAGGTGTGCCAACACTGATCGTGGCAGCCCCCGGAAGGACAAAACAGCCGACAGGTTCCACTGCAGATTGATCAGCCATTCCTAATATACAATTGAAAAAGGCAGTCATACATCTGCTCAAACTGACTTAGAATAAATGTGCTTCTAAACTGCGTACCTGGCCAAAAAGCATAACACACCCAGTAGGAGAGGTGGGGAGTCTGTGACCTCGCGACAGCCACCTAAACACAAACAGCTGATTACTGCCAGCTAATCATGACAGAAGGGGTGCGCCTCCAGAAGGAAAGCTGTACTCACTCATTTAGCAGTAAGCCGACTCGCAGATGAAGGGGGAAATTACCCTAAACGCAGCCAAGCAGACAACACAGCTCGCAGGGCTCACGCAGCTCACACCAGGAAGTGAGGAAGCCCAGGGGCGGGGTCCTCTCCAGACTCAGCGGGAGCACTGCACCAGTGAGCATGAGCTACTTTTATACACAGCTCCCCCTGCCGGGATTGGTTATTATTACAAGCTAGGAGAGGGCCTCCTCCTGCTACATTAAGAAGCCACAAGTTTCTTCGGATCAAGACGGATGGACCGTCCCGTGACCAGTTGCCATCGGTGTCGGGCCTATCACCCTGCTCATCGAGCAAGATCATCAGGAGCGCTGCTTTGTCTGCCTCGGCTGACGATATCACTGCCAGCGGCCTTCCTCCCTGTCTGCCTCGCTCTGCCGCTCAAGGTAACCCAGCGGTGAGCGGCCTTTATGGGCGCCGTCTCACCGGCTCCCATGCATGCGGCAGCAGCAGCAGCGTCCCCGCGTCTGAGGAGCCCGCGCAACACGACGGCGCCTTCTCCACCATCTCCAGACCGTCATGAGACAGGTTAGTTGCCCTACTCATGATGTGTTGTTGCAGTACTCCTGCCAGAGCCCCCCTGTGAGCCCGTGGAGCACCTCGCAGGGCTCTTCACCTCCGCCACTCAACGCACCGGCCTCGCGCCTCCACTGTAGCCTCCGAGCCGGCGCAGCGCGACTTAGCACTCAGACTAGCAACCCAGTCACGGACTCGTTCCCTGACTGCGGTGCTGTGTCCTGCCATGCCACCGTTCCAGGGCTCACCACCAAGAGGACGGTGAGGGGCTACCATTAGCATGGCTGTTGTGATACATCGCTAGGAGCAGCCAGCCTCCCCTCTTCCCGTGCTTGTATGACTGAGCATACCAAGCTCGGTGGGGCTCTCTCCCTCCCTTCTCTCGCTACATGATAAAGCAGAGAATCACGAGCGGAGCGCACGCTAAGCAGCCCAGACGCATGGTGCTTTCACCGGCTCTCGCTCCACCTGCTCGCCGCGCTGCTGCTGTGTAAGCGGGACGCAGCTCGAGCTTGGCCGCTGGTTCTCCCGCCGAGCGTGAGGCGCAAACGGAGCACTGTCGAGATCCTGCAAGGTGCCTCGCAATGTTCCAAACAACTTTCCGCCGGTTTCCGCCTCTGTTAAGCACAGTGAAGCATCAGAGCGGTGGAGCCACGCCAGCCTGGTCCCCGCTGATGAGTGCCCCACTCCGGTAGCATCACCACAGCCTGAGAAACTTTGGGACCACACCGCCTCCGCAAGTTTTGTCCCCTACAAAGCGTTTGTCCGCGGCCCAGAAGCGGCCGCCCGCATTCTTTCATGGGATGCCCTCTCCACAGCTACATATCTCAAGAGCAGCTAACCTCCCCCTTCCCATGCTTGTATGAATAATCATCAAGCTCGGCGGGGCTCTTCCCTCCCTTCGCCCGCTATGTGATAAGTGGCGTAGAACGGTGAGCGGACTGCGCACAGAGCTGCCTGGACGCACGCACACACCGTCACTGGCTCTTCCTCCACACTCTTGCGGCGCGGCGGCTGTGGACGTGGGGCACAGCAGCGAGCTGGGGCTGCTAGCTTTCCCGCCGTGTGCGTCACACAAGCCGAGTGCTGTCGATGTCCTGCCGGCACCCCGCAAACGCTCCAGACTGCACTGTCTGCCAGCTTCGGCTCATGTGAGTACGACGAAGCAACAGAGTGGCGAAGTCGTGCCGGCCCGGGTCCCCACCGTGGGGCATCCCAGCCCCGGCGGCACCCGTAACACTCCCAGCTGCATTTTCCGCTGGCTTCTGCTCGTGTTAGCACAGCGAAGCGTCAGAGTGGCAGGACTTTACCTGCCCGGGTCCCTGTCATAAGGCGCCCCGCTCCTGGCATCACTCGCAACGCTTCCAGCTGCGTTTATCCGCCGGCCTCCGCTCGTGTTAGCACAGCGAGGGCGTCAGAGTGGCGGAGCCGTGCCGCCCCGGGCTACTGCCGTGCAGAATCCCGGCCCCGGCATCACTCATACCGCTTCCAGCGATGTTCCTCCGCCGGCTCCTGTCTGTGTTAGCACAGCGGAGCGACAGAGCAGCGGACTTGTCCCGGCCAAGGTTCCCGCCGTAAGGCGCCCCGGTCCCGGCTTCATTTGTTACGCTCCCAGCGACGTTTTTCCGCCGGCTTCCACCTGTATTGACACCCGCAAAGCCTCAGAGCGGCAGAGCTGTGCCGGCCCGGGCGTCTATGAGCGTCATGGTCCCGCATCATCACCGAGTTTCTCAGCGGCCCGAGAAACCTCTGGATCACGCCACCTCCACCAGATTTGTCCCCAATAAAGCGTGGTCCGCGGCCCCGAAGCGGCCGCCCCGCAATCCTTCTTGGACCCCCCCCCCCCCCCCCCCCCCCCCCCCCCCCCCCCCCCACCACCACCACCACCACCACCACCATCGCCGTGCTGCAGCCGTGGAAGCGGGTCACAGCAGCAAGCTAAGGCCACTGGTTCACCCGCCGTGCGCTACGCACATGAGGAACGTCGTCGAGGTCCCGCCGGTACCTTGCAAACACTCCAAACTGTTTTTTCCCGCTGGCTTCTGCCTGTGTCAGCACAGTGAAGCGTCAGAGCAGTGGAGCCCTCCGGCCCGGGTCCCCGCCCGATGAGCACCCCGGCCCCGGCATCATTCATAAACGCTCCAAGCTGCGTTTTACACCGGCTTCCACCTGTGTTAGCACAGCAAAGCGTCAGAGCGACGGAGCTGTGCCAGCCCAGGTTCCCGCTGATGAGCATCCTGGCCCCAGCATCATCACCGAGGTCAGCGGCCCGAGAACTTCGGGATCACGCCGCCTCTACCGGGTTTGTTCCCAGCAAAGTGCTGGTTCACGACCCCGAAGCGGCCGCCCGTTCTCTTTCATGGGACGCCCCCTCCACAGCCCTTTTCGTCGGGGGCCCCCCCATCTCCCAAGGCTGGGAGTTCACCTGCAGTTCGCCTGTCGCCTGCCTCTCTTCAATGGGATTCTTCGTACGCGGCTTGCATGCCCTGTGGGGGTGGCCACTCTCAAAGCAGAAGTATCCTCGCTCCTCCGCCGGGGTGCGGTTACGGAGCTGAGCGCGGAGGAGGCGCACTCAGGCCTTTATTCCCCCTTCTTCTTGGCTTCCAAGAAGAGTGGAGACATGAGACCCTTCCTGGACCTGCGGGTCCTAAACACTCACATAGCCACCAGGAGGTTCCACATGTTGACGGTTAAGCACCTCCTTGAGAGCTCCTGGGGTTCTTGGTGAACCGGGACAAGAGCGCCCTCACCCCATCTCAGCACATGGCTTATCTGGGTTTGGAGCTGGACACGCTCTCTATGACGGTCCGCCTTTCTGCGGACAGGTGACCCTCCCTCCTCTCGGCCCTGAGGTCTGCAGTGACCACACCTCTGGTCAGGGTCTGTTGGTCAGGACCGTCCTGGGTTTTAATGGCCGTGGCCCACCCAGTGGTATGGTTGGGCCTTCTACGCATGTGCAGGCTGCAACAGTGGTTTGCATGCCTCCGCTGCTTGGGGAAGCGGGATGGATGCAGCAAGGTCTCGATCCCACCCCAGGCATGCCAGGATCTCCTTTTCTGGATGGATCCTGTTCTCCTATGCAAGGTGTCCCCCTGGGCTGCGTATCGCATTACGGTGAGGTGTTCACGGATGTGTCTCTCGCAGGATGGGGAGGCACCCTGGCCCACTACGCGGTGGGCGGTGCCTGGGATTCCATGGAGTTCCTCCAGGCCCTGCTGGACAGCGGCCGTGCTGCATCCACACTGCGGTGTTTGCATCAGCCATTACAGTGGGTTACGGCTGCTTCGGTCACTTCTCTGCACGCAGTCACCCGCTGGTGAAGTGGTTTCTGCGTGGGGTGTGTCAGCTACGGCCACCCCCAGGCATGGGATCGCCCCGTGGGACCTCCACATTGTGTTGGAGGGTCTTAGGGGGGCCTCCCATTTTTGGGCCGTTGGAGCAGGCGGAGGACCGCTTTCTCCCCTTCAAGGCCGCCATCTTGTTCGCACTAGCATGTGCCAAAAGAGTTGGGGTTCTCCGCACCTTGTCGGTCTGCCCATCCAGCATGGTGTTCAGCCAGGATAAAGGTCTCATGCACCTTTGGCCTGACCCGGCCTTTCATCCCGAGGTGATCACTTCGGACTTCCGGTCGCGAGTGATCCGGGTCAGAACGCTTAGCTCCCTGCCTGGCTCGTCTGAGGACGGCCCGCGGCTGCGGTTGCTGTGCCTGGTCAGGGTTCTGCATTACTATGTCCAGTGCACAGCTGGCTTTCACACCACGGACCAGCTGTTTGTGAGGTTTGGAGCCCAGGGGTGTGGAGCCCCGCTGACCTCTGAGCATCTTGCCCACTGGGTGGGGGGCACTATTGCAGCTGGCAACACAGCACAGAATCTCTCGCCGCCGGCAGTGATTCGCGCTCATTCCACACAGCGTGTGGCTGCTTCTGTGGCCCTGTGCAGAGGTGTCACGGTGAGTGACATCTGCCAGGCTGCCTCCTGGGCCTCCGTGTCCACCTTTGTGTGTTCATATCTTATGGATATGTGCACAGACACTGTGGCCATGTCGGTTTTCAGCGAGGACATGAGCTCTGTCGCTTAACTGTATTGATGCTGCCGCATCCCGAGTGGGGCTGCAGAGCAGGGCTTTCCCGCCTGCCGCTTGGCTCTGCCGCGGTCTGCGGATGTTGTTACATTGACAGTGTTCGCGGGAACAGGAGTTCTGCCGCTTGCCGTATTGGGTCATCTTGGCGGGGTGCCGCTTCCAGTGTTTGGGTCGCGGACCAGGAGGTTTTTCATCCGCCCGCCGTTGTGGCTTGCCCCTGATGGTGTGTGTGTGTGTGTGTGTGTATCGCTGTGGCAATCCTTGTGCACGTCGCGGACAGTGCTTCGGTGCATGCATGCCCGCCTTGTTCTTCGGGAGTTCTTCCGGAGTTCTGCGGCCGTTCTGCGGCCGTTCTGGACGTATGGTTTATTTCCTTCTGCCTGACGTACCAATCCTGTCAGCATGCCAGCTGGGAGTACATTAATCGCCTATGGCCTCCGCCTTGGTGAGTACCAATAGCGAAGCCCGTAGGTGGGCTAAGCACTTACAAAATAGGATTAGTAGTTACTGGAGGTAACTCCAATTCTATGAGTAAGTGCATGCCCACCTACCTGCTGGCCCAGCTGTCTGCTTCCCTTGCTTGACTGATTCAGAAGAAGGGAGAATGACTGCCGCTGTCAGGATATATACTGGCGCGGGGCGTGGTGCTGTGCCATCGAGCATAGGGGATTGGTGCGTCGAATTTTCTGTTGTCTCAGTGGATTGGCTGATGCCGAGAGGAGTGCCAATAGCGAAGCCCGTAGGTGGGCTAAGCACTTACAAAATAGAATAAAAAGTTAATGATGATCAAGTTATTTAAAAATGAAGATAAAATTTATGAAGACACAAATAGACAAACCAGTGCTTGACCCAAGTACAGCAATAAGAGATAGACATTATAAAAGTGATTTGGCACCTCTAGGTCACATGACTAAAAAGTTATAGATGATCAAGTTATTTAAAAATTAATATAAAATTGATGAATACACAAGTAGACAAACCAGTGCTTGAGCCAAGTAATGTCTTCTTGCAAATTTAACGGAGTTTTGGAATTTCAACCTCACCAAATTAAAAATCTATTGACAACGTAATGGTTATTTTTCTGCTGCTTTTACGCAGCATGTTCTTTTGCGACAGTCCCTAAACCAGGCTGCAATACGGCCACACTGGGTCGTGACGACAATCAGCGGCAGTTCTTGGGAAACCGTCTGCTGTATGAGCGACACATGTCGAGCAGGAATAGCCAAACTGTCATGCTGAATGTCTGTCGAATATCCAACGTGAAACTAAGTTCACCTCGGTAAGTTTTATTGATACGAGGGTGGACCCAAAAGTTCCCGGACTGTACTTATAACTTTTTATTTTTTAATCTTCGCAATTATTTGAAATTGTCACCTTCAAAGTACTCTCCTTTGGCTTGAATAAAACGCTGCACCCGAGATTTTCACTGTTCAGAAGAGTCGCCATGACCGTGCGTAACTGTGCCGGAAAGATAGAACTTCGATTTTCCCTCCCCCGCCTGTATGCCTGTCTTACCTTTCCGCTGCCGCTCCAGTTTCATCTTTGACAACAAAAAGCAGTCGTCTGGGGCCAGATCAGGTGAATATGGCGGTGGGGAGGCTGGCTGGTCACGGTTTTAGTCCAAAAATATACTTTACGCACAACATTTGGTGCTATTCCTGTGCGTAACGGGGCGTCCTGTGGTCTGCTGTCTGCTATGATGCGGCCATTTCCGGGTGCCTTCATCTCACTGCTTCTAATAACCGCCTGAGGATTATCTGTCTGGATCTCTACAATACTCCCATCAGTTCTGCAATGTCATCAAAAGTCCTGCGTGGACCTACCAGGACGTCTTCTTCAGTTTTTATGACGTTTTCCTCTGTTCTGGAAGTGGATTGTTGTCCTCTGCGTGCCTGGTCTTCGTGATGTAATCTGATCGCTCTTAAAGGGCCCAAACCACTCAGACACCCTAAGAATCCTTCTTAAAGAATGTCTGCAACATGGTGAGTGTTTCTGCCGCTGTTTTCCCAATAAAAAACAAAATGTTTTGACAGAGCGCATATCCGTGGATATCCACCATCTTGAAAAATCGAAGAGCGGGGTGTCACTCTGTCAACATAAACAGTGACTGTCAGCTGACCGCATCACGGGGCAAGACCAAACCTGGCACAGTTATGCATGAGGCTATCCTGTAGCGACATCTAGCGGCCAAAGTCGGAAATTCATTGTATTTTTTTATTAATAGAATCAGTCCGGAAACTTTTGGGTCCCCCCTCGTATTACCGTAGCCTGCTTTTCTGCTTTCAGCGTATAAGACACCTGAAAATATGCCATTTGTGCTCCCCTAGTAAAGTAAACATTACCGGAGCATTATGCGGTATCACGGACTGTAACGTTAGCATCAACGAGCACCGCTGGGATATGATTGATGAAGAATGAAACGTGTGGGTTGTGAATGAATAATTCCTTCACAACAGTGTTGCATATCAACCAGACAATTGCGAAAATGTTGTATAATAAAATAACCAGCCTGGCAGCATATTACAACAGCATATTACGAAGGGGGACCCAAAAGAAACCAGACTTTGGTTAATACTCTCCTTTTGCTTGAATCACCCTCCCCTTTCTGGACTGCTTCCTTGGAGGACATCCCCATGACAACGGAGGTTACCAGCTGGAGCACAGAGAGGACGGGCCAACCATACACACATACACAGACTGACGAACTGATAGAGCACACACTCGCACACACCCCCCCTCCCCTACTCTCAACATCTCCTCCCCCCCTCTATTCTGCTGACGACTAGTGGTGATGGCGTGTAGCGCCAGTGAAGGCAGCAACCACTGATCCGTTAGTCTGATAGCAATCTGTCTCATGTGTTTTTGCTATGTTTGTGCAGGTTGGCTTTTTTTTTTGGTTTCTCACTTCTTATCGCGACTCCCTTTTGGAAACGCGATCTGAATTGATGTATCTTTCTTTACCACCCCACCCCCCTCCACCCCCCACCCCCACCCCCACCCACCTTCGCCCAATTTCTGTCTGAGTTCCTTTAACTCTGTTTCTTTTTCAGGAAGGAGTGCTGTTACTGGCTGCCTGGGCGTCTTTAAAACCCATGTAATTTCGTTGTAACTTGTAACTTCGGTAACTTGTTGCAATGACAATAAAGATGATTCTGATTCTGATTCTGAATACAACGCTGCACCTCAGATTTTCACTGTTCAGAAGAGTCGCCATAACCGTGCGTAACTGTGCCTTTAAGATAGAACTTCGATTTCCCCTCCCCTGCCTGTATGCCTGCCTTACCTTTCTGCTGCCGCTCCAGTTTCATCTTTGACAACAAAAAGCAGTCGCCCAGGGCCAGATCAGGTGAATATGGCGGTGGGGAGGCCGACTGGTCCCGGTTTTAGTCAAAACTCAACTACAATACTCCTATCAGATCTGCAATGTCATCAAAAGTCCTGCGTGGATCTACTATGACATCTTCTTCAGTTTTTGTGACGTTTTCCTCTGTTCTGGAAGTGGATTGTTGTCCTCTGCGTGCCTGGTCTTCGTGATGTAATCTGATCACTCTTAAAGGGCCCAAACCATTCATACACCCTAAGAATCCTTCTTAAAAAAATGTCTACAACATGGTGAGTGTTTCTGCCGCTGTTTTTCCCAATGAAAACAAAATGTTTTGACAGAGCGCATGTCAGTGGCCATCTTGAAAAATCGAAGAGGGGGTGTAACTCTTTCAACATACACAATGAATGTCAGCAAACCGCATCACTTGGGAAGACCAAACCTGGCACAGTTATGCATGAGGTTATCCTGTAGCAACATCTAGCGGCCAAAGTTGGAACTTCATTGTATGTTTTTATTAATAGAATTAGTCCAGAAACTTTTGGGTCCCCCCTCGTACAATAAAAGAAAAATACTTCAAATTTTCAGTTGAATAAGAAGAAAAATTCATCTGTGGAGCAAGTTATTTTTATTACTAAAAGCAACAGCAACAAAAAAACTTGCTCCATGGATAAATTGTTATACTTATTTCAAGTGAAAGCTGAAGTTTTTTTTTAAGTTTAAAGAGTTTTGTTTTGACTTTTTGTTAGCAACATTATGGAAAAAGTTAAAGACAGATTGCTATGAAACTTTGTGGAAAGGTGGGTCTTGGGCTAACTTAGAATCCATTAAATTTTGGTGATGATCCGGATCACTGTCTGGATCCAGGAAATTTTTAAAGGATTCTTTGTCTTTGAGAAATAGGGTAGTCTTTGACATAGTTGGGCCGGCCCGCCGACAGGGGGGGACAAACGAGTCTGTTGTTTGGGGGGGGGCACATCCAGCACCCCACTCACGGCTCCCGATGCAGCATGCAGGCACCGCGCTGGTCCGCACCGCTCCATGCCTCCCCACCCCCCGGTCTAACACCGTTACAGGCATCGTGCCGCACCGCTCTGCGCCGCACGCCGCATGCCGCATGCCACACCGTGCGCCGCAGTGCTTCGCTCCGATCACAATGTTGTTTTATTATATATGGTGTTCTTATTTTTGTTGGTGACTGATTTGAGCTGTGGCAGAGGTCTGCGCTCTCTGAGTGCCAAATTCTAGTTTTATTAATAGAATTAGTCTGGTTTCTTTTGGGTCCCCCCTCATACTTGTGTTTTTATTCACATATAACAGCTCTACCCCTCTTTTGTGTCATAACACAAAGGGCGATTAGTGCAGCTGGACACGGCATCGTAACTTCTTTCATAAACAATACCAGCGTGAGTTTACTACGTCATGGGTGACTACTGATGATGTATGATGATCTCGAAGGGTTGTCCCATTTCTTATGGAGGAATTTCAGGCCCTACCCCTTGACACTCCATTTCAAGGGGTAGGGCAAGGGGAAGGGTTAAGGGCAAGGGCTAGGGGTAAGGATGAAAAATAGAATTGGAATTGGGCCTTTGCCTGTTACCCACATCCTCCGCCTGGCCCGGCAGGAAACCCATGTTGCCATCTGAGAGACAGGCGCATGGCATGCTTCCCGGATCGTGATTACTCTAACAGCAATCAGGTCTTTGCCCTAGCTAACATGACCTTTCTCCTAGGCTCCATCGATAAGATCTGCCACGAGCGACGTGACCTGTCACTGGAGGATGTCGAGGAGATCCAGAACACGGCCAAGGTCCTAATGCGCATGTGGCATGCCACCGCCATCTACAGGGGCTGCACCATGGCCAGCGCCCAGATTGATATGAGGCACCTGTGGCTTGGCCTCTCCTCACTCTCGGAGTGGGACCAGAGGGGAGTCCTGGGGCTCCCCCTGTCCACCTCTTCTCTTTTTGGCCCTGACATACAGGTCATCATCGAGCGTCTGGAGGTGGCGGCCCGAGGCTCTCAGCAGCTCGCCCCACACCTTCAGCCCCGTTGTGCGCCAAACCTGCAGCAATGACACCCTGCGGAGCAGCGGAGGTCTGCCCTTTGCAAAGCCCGCTCATCCCGCTGGTCCTCCTCCTCCTGGGGCTCCAACCAGCCGAGACGGTCCCACACTCCCGAGTCGCGGAGCGCCCCGTCTGCTCGTCCGGCTTCTGTTGTGAAAAATTTTTTGATTAAAGGCCGACAGGGCCATTACATCCCTAAAGAGCAACAGTCCCTCCCTTCTTACCGCACTTGCATGACTGAAGCATATAAAGCCAGGCAGGGCTCTCTCCCTCCCTCCCTATGCTGTGTCATAAAGTGGTTTGGCGAGGTGAGTGGAGCGCTCGCGGTCATGCCCAGGCGCCCCGGTGCGCAGCTGCAATATACTCCGGCTGCAGACAAAAATGGGCGTTCCCGGTGAGTTAATATTCACCTGGGCCTCCCCACCACAGATGTCATATGCTTTATACCTCCCCACGCTTTTCAGCAACATCCGGGTTACTATCTGGGTTAACCATAGCAACATCCACTAGCCATTTCTTTCTCGTTTCAAAAATGTAAAATAAATTATATATATCATTGAATATGACAGACAAGGACACTTCATAAATGACCTCAGATTTTCTTGTACATGAGTTTTATTTAATGACAAATGTGACGGGAGGGCTGATTAACGGACACCAGATCACCACCAGCAAGTGAAAACTGAGCTTCACACATCAAGCAGCTCCTGGTCACAGCACCGGGATGCCACACCTCCTGGTGGCAGCTAATGGTCTCTGCAACAGTGTTTAGGACTGGATCCACTAGTGAGAGTTTCTGCTTCCTCTGGAACAGTTTTCATTAAACTTCACTTAAAAGTCAAAGACCAAGATGCACAGTTTCACTGTTCAATGTTTTTGTGGCGGAATGAGTGGTGGGACGGACAGAAAGCAAACTAAAGACAACGCCACCTGGGGGCTTGCACCCCAGGATCTAAAAAAAACAAAATTCCCCAAAAAGAAACCAAAAACCAGCAGGTTCAAATGATCCACTGGAACCAAGGACGTGATTTCAAATTAAAACAATTTTTATTAAATCCCAAAAGTTAAAAGCAGCAGACTAACTCTAAATTAATTAGGGGTTGAGGCCTGCCAAAGTAAACTGAACTGGACAGGGCGGGGGCTTACCACGACAGCGGTAACAGAAAAGGGGGAGGATCCAAAAACACAGCACCCGTGACACAGCAAACAAAAAAAATGAAAAAGGGACAACCACCGGGGAACCGCTGCCGCTCCGGAGCCCCCAGCACCTGCCAAAAGAAAAGAAAGCAACAATTAAACTCCTGCGATGCTGGCAGCCCTCATCCCCCCCCCCCCCCCCCCCCCAAAAAAAAAAAAAAAAAAATCCCCAAACCAAAACAATTTATACAAAAATGACAAAAACAGAAATAATTATGAAATACTTAACAAAATAAAGAAATAAAAGGAAGGAGACAAAAGTAAGCACTAATCCAACAGAAGAGACAGGAAAAGCAACAAAAAATCAAAGGAAACAGTGCGTCTGCATCTGTAAAACAAACAGAGTCCGGCACTTAAACATGCTCCTAAGTTCCTTGCAGTTGGACAACACTGTTGGAGGAGCCCGGCCTGTTCGTCAGGACACCGGGGTAGAAGAGTGCTCTAAGGAGCAGGAGACGCGGTGATTAAGTGCCCTGCACATCCAGAAAACGGAGCCAAAACAGCAGTAAGCTCAGGATCAACTGCAGCTGATGACTGCGCACTGGCAGCAGGAGGAAAAGTACTTGCAGCCGAGTTCAGCAATGGCGGCTGCAGGGAAACACAGCACGCCCAAAACAGACTCCAGGGCTGTCCAGTTCTCCGCCAAATCGCACAGCTTTCAGGAAGACCCACTGTTACCGGCCTGGGCATCTGGCTCTTTAAGAGCGAGGGAATTGTGGGTAATGTAGTTGGTGTAGTGGTAGGCGTGCACCGGCCTCCAGCACGCCCACCGAGTAACCAATCCCGCTGCGGCAGAGTTGTGATTAGGGTAACTCGCCTCACCTGTGCGTCTCCTCTCCTCTGGCGTCCACACTCCATGCAGCCGATTCCAGAGACACAGACACTTCTCCTTAACGCTAAAAGAGCTGGTCACAGATTCCTAGCTCAGGCTTGGTGACCTTGCGGCCGTTCATGAGCTTTGTGGTGAGTTGTACTCGCTCGTTGTTCATTCATAAAATTATATGCATCTAATCCGCGTCATCATAGGTCCCCGGTCTCGTATGTGTGGGCTGCCTTGTAGTTCCTCGCTCTCTATTCTTGCATGAAGCGCTTTATTGGTGAGTGTAAGCGAAACGTTCATTCATAAAGCCATGTGCAAATTATCATGGGATGTTTTGCGCACTGTTTCAGACATACAGCTGAGTGTGAGGTTTGTTTTCCCCCTGCTGCTCCTGGTTCAGAGCGCTGCCTTGGTGAGTAGTGGGGCTCTTCAGTCACAAAGTTAATCCATAAAAGCATAGGCTAATACAGTTTGCTTATTTAGGTTTCCAACCGGGCCTCCTCTTCTCCCCTGATTTGGTACTCCTCTCTGGATTTTTGTGTTCCTCTCCCACTTCTACTGGCTCCTTGTCTGCCGCTGCGGAGCACTGTCACAACCCAGGGTGACATATAGACTGTTGGACCGAGCGACCACTTGAGGGCGCCAGTGCCTTCCACAAAGACTAAGTGTGCTCTAAAACAAAATGAACCCAAAACAAACTGTTGTGTGAAAGTGTTTGGGTGGAAAATATTTTAAACCAACCGGAAATGTCTTATTTGATTAATACACTGTAAAATAAAGGTTATATTTTTCTAAATTGCCTCTGTCCTCTTCAGTCCACCGACTTGTGTTGCCTTATTTAACTGCGGGGCTATTTTAGTTTAGTTGCTGGTTATACCAGCTGGCGTTATTGTTTACAGTTTATAAGTTAATGTTTATATCATCCCACTTCCGACGCCACTCGGCTACATTGGGTTCCTGGAAAAAGACATGAGGTTGAGCGGGGTGTGAAGAGAGCGTTACTGTTTTGTTTTGGCCCGAATTCGCTCACTGTTTTTCTGTACGTAACTCGGCGACGGCGTTCTATTTTTTTGTGTGACAATAAAGTCCCTTTTGAGCAAGACTTCTGCCTCCTTATATGACAAGGAAAACCAGACAGCAAGTTACCATCATAGGGGGTTTTGAACTGCTCTCAGTCTGGCCCGTCACCCAGGACCTGTTTGCCATGGGAGACCCTACTAGGGGGCATAAAGCCCCCCGGCAACATAGCTCCTGGGATCATGCGGGCTCTCAAACTCCCCCACCACGTTAAGGTGGCAGTTCTAGGGGGAGACTGAGAGCAGTTCAAAACCCCCTATGAGAAGAAAAAGAACAAAGGTCGTTACGTCGCCCGGTATGGCGCAGCCGGGGCCCCACCCTGGAGCCAGGCCTGGGGTTGGGGCTCGTAAGCGGGCGCCTGGTGGCCGGGTCTTTGCCCACGGGGCCCGGCCGGGCTCAGCCCGAAGGGACGACGTGGGCCTGACCTCCGGTGGGCTCACCACCCACCGAGGGAACCGTAGGGGCCGGGTGCAGTGTGGATTGGGTGGCAGCCGACGGCAGGGTGCCCGGCGACCCGATCCCCGGACACAGAGACTGGCTCTAGGGACATGGAATGTCACCTCGTTGGTGGGGAAGGAGCCCGAGCTTGTGAGGGAGGTTGAGAGGTACCGGCTAGATATAGTCGGGCTCACCTCCACACATAGCCTGGGCTCTGGAACCCAACCTCTCGAGAAAGGCTGGACTCTCCACTTCTCTGGCGTTGCCCGCAGTGAGAGGCGGCGGGCTGGTGTGGGTTTGCTTATAGCCCCACAGCTCAGCCGCCATGTGTTGGAGTTCACCCCAGTGAACGAGAGGGTTGCATCCCTGCGCCTTCGGGTCGGGGATAGGTGCCTCACTGTTGTCTCGGCTTACGGGCCGAACAGCAGTGCAGAGTACCCGGCCTTCTTGGAGTCCCTGGGAGGGGTGCTGGACAGTGCTCCGACTGGGGACTCCATTGTTCTACTGGGGGACTTCAACGCCCACGTGGGCAGCGACAGTGAGACCTGGAAGGGGGTGATTGGATCGCACGGCCTCCCCGATCTGAACCCGAGTGGTGTTCTGTTATTGGACTTCTGTGCTAGTCACAGTTTGTCCATAACGAACACCATGTTCGAGCACAGGGGTGTCCATAAGTGCACTTGGCACCAGGACACCCTAGGTCGGAGGTCGATGATCGACTTTGTTGTCGTGTCATCTGACCTCCGGCCGCGTGTTTTGGACACTCGGGTGAAGAGAGGGGCAGAGCTGTCGACCGATCACCACCTGGTGGTGAGTTGGATTCGCTGGCGGAGGAGGAAACCGGACAGACTTGGCAGACCCAAACGTGTTGTGAGGGTCTGCTGGGAACGTCTGGCGGAACCCTCTGTCAGCATGGCTTTCAACTCCCACCTCCGGGAGAGCTTCTCTCATGTCCCGAGGGAGGCTGGGGACATTGAGTCCGAGTGGACCATGTTCTCCACCTCCATTGTCGAAGCAGCTGCTCGGAGCTGTGGTCGTAAGGTCTCCGGTGCCTGTCGTGGCGGCAACCCCCGAACCCGGTGGTGGACACCGGAAGTAAGGGCTGCCGTCAAGCTGAAGAAGGAGTCCTATCGAGCCTTGCTGGCTCATGGGACTCCCGAAGCAGCTGACGGGTACCGGCAGGCCAAGCGAACTGCAGCCCGAGCAGTTGTGGAGGCAAAAACTCGGGTCTGGGAGGAGTTCGGGGAGGCCATGGAGGAGGACTATCGGTCGGCCTCGAAGAAATTCTGGCAAACCGTCCGGCGCCTCAGGAGGGGAAAGCAGGTCTCCGCCAACACTGTTTACAGTGGAGGTGGGGAGCTGCTGACCTCAACTGGGGATATTGTTGGACGGTGGAAGGAATACTTCGAGGACCTCCTCAATCCCGTCGCCACGTCTTCCGTGGAGGAAGCAGAGGCTGAGGTCTCAGAGGTGGACTCGTCCATCACCCAAGCTGAAGTCACTGAGGTGGTTGGCAAGCTCCTCGGTGGCAAGGCACCGGGGGTGGACGAGATTTGGCCTGAGTACCTTAAGTCTCTGGATGTGCAGGGACTGTCTTGGTTGACACGTCTCTGCAACATCGCGTGGCGGTCAGGGACGGTGCCTCTGGATTGGCAGACCGGGGTGGTGGTCCCCCTGTTTAAAAAGGGGGACCGGAGGGTGTGCTCCAACTATAGGGGGATCACACTCCTCAGCCTCCCCGGGAAAGTCTATTCCAGGGTACTGGAGAGGAGGATCCGACCGATAGTCGAACCTCGGATCCAGGAGGAACAATGCGGTTTTCGTCCTGGCCGTGGAACAGTGGACCAGCTCTATACCCTCCATAGGGTGCTCGAGGGTTCGTGGGAGTTTGCCCAACCAGTCCACATGTGTTTTGTGGATTTGGAGAAGGCATTCGACCGTGTCCCTCATGGTGTCTTGTGGGGGGTGCTCCGGGAATACGGAGTCCGGGGCCCCTTGTTAAGGGCCGTCCGGTCTTTGTATGACCGGAGTAGGAGTCTGGTCCGCATTGCCGGCAGTAAGTCGGACCTGTTCCCGGTGCATGTTGGACTCCGGCAGGGCTGCCCTTTGTCACCGGTTCTGTTCATAATCTTCATGGACAGAATTTCTAGGTGCAGCCAGGGGCCGGAGGGGTTCCGGTTCGGGAACCACAGGATTTCATCTCTGCTTTTTGCAGATGATGTTGTCCTGTTGGCTTCATCGAACCCGGACCTACAGCATGCACTGGGGCGGTTCAGAGCCGAGTGTGAAGCGGCAGGGATGAGGATTAGCACCTCCAAATCCGAGGCCATGGTCCTCGACCGGAGGAAGGTGGCTTGCCCCCTCCAGGTTGGTGGAGAGACCCTAGTCCAAGTGGGGGAGTTCAAGTATCTTGGGGTCTTGTTCACGAGTGGGGGACGGATGGAGCGTGAGATTGACAGGCGGATCGGTGCAGCGGCTGCAGTGATGCGGTCGTTGTATCGGTCCGTCGTGGTGAAGAAGGAGCTGAGCCGAAAGGCGAAGCTCTCGATTTACCGGTCAATCTACGTTCCCACCCTCACCTATGGTCATGAGCTTTGGGTCATGACCGAAAGGACAAGATCCCGGATACAAGCGGCCGAAATGAGCTTCCTTCGTAGGGTGGCTGGGCACTCCCTTAGAGATAGGGTGAGGAGCTCAGTCACCAGGGAGGAGCTCGGAGTAGAGCCGCTACTCCTCCACATCGAGAGGAACCAGCTGAGGTGGCTCGGACATCTGTTTAGGATGCCTCCTGGACGCCTCCCTAGGGAGGTGTTCCGGGCATGTCCCACTGGGAGGAGACCCCGGGGAAGACCCAGGACACGCTGGAGAGACTATGTCTCTCGGCTGGCCTGGGAACGCCTCGGGATCCTCCCAGAGGAGCTGGAGGAAGTGTCTGGGGACAGGGAAGTCTGGGCATCCCTGCTGAGACTGCTGCCCCCGCGACCCGGCCCCGGATAAGCGGTAGAAAATGGATGGATGGATGGAAGTTACCATCACGAGCCATTCTGGGTGCAGAGACCCGGTCTATTTCAGCGGTTCCGTACCACGGGTTAGGAGCCACCTAAGCTGAGGAGGTAACACCACACTGCACCACACAAACACACACACGTCTGCCAGCCCCATGAAGGAGGAAGAGGAAGAGGAAGGGCGGAGCAGTTGTATTTATGGATGCCCTGTAATTACAAGCCACACTGCCTCTAGTGGAGGGGAGTGCAACTCCCCACCATGCCACATTTTGGACATGGGGAAAAAAATCAAATGACTGCACTAGTGTTTCAAAGCTTGAAGAATATTTATATAAACTTGGGGTTAATTTCTCTACACACACATTTTTCAACTTGTACAACAACTTGTGTCAAAGACACCTCGAGTTTACCATGAAAAACATTTATTTTTTTTTTTTTAAAAAACTAACTTTTCAGAAAACATTTTCAGAAACATAATTCTGAATCAAATGTCAAACACTGGGAAAATTGTTTTGATTCTGTTCAAGAGTGATAACACCGGGAAAAAAATCCACAACACCTGATGTCAGAAGCCTTCAGACAGTCTACAGACTTACTTACTTATTTAGTCCTCTTGCACTTCAGGGCGCGTAGAGCCAGCCAAGGCAACCAGGTCTCTCCATTTGGGTCTGTCATAGGCGAGATGTTGTGCTTGTGCCAGGGTCACATTACAGGCCTTTAGATCCTGGGCAATTACATCCAGCCAGCGGGTGCGGGGAGCACTTCTGGGTCATCTCCAGCCAGCTTGTTGAGGATTAAAGGCCAGAATTTTGCCTGTTGGATGTTCTGAGGACAGTCGCATGATATGGCCATACCAGCTCACTCTGCATATTGCTGCAAGGCGTGATACTGGGGGTTGTTGCGTTAGACCTCTAACAGTTTGATTTGTGACATGCTGACTCCGGGTGATACCTTCTATCCTCCTGAGGGTCTTGCTGTCAAAACCATCGAGCCTGGCTGACAGAGTGTCGTTCAGCAGCCAGGTTTCAGAGCCATACAGAAATCACTGAAGCATTGTAAACCCTGAGCTTTGTTGTTATGGATATGTGCTGGTGTTGCCACAAAGGTCTCCATAAGGACTGCATGACGGAGGCTGCAAGGGCGCAGTGTCAGTCAATCTCTGTTTTGAGATCACCGGTGATGGAAACTGTTGAGCCCAGATATTTAAAAGTACGGACAAAGTGGACAAGTGTACCTTCAAAAAGAACGGGTGGTGGGTCAGATCCATCTCCTACATGCATGAGCTCGGTCTTGGAGCAGTTTCTCTTTAGGCCTAGCTGTTTGGACTCCTTGTCGAACACACTGAGGGTGCTTTCACACCTACAGCATTTGGTCCGCTTGAAGCGGACTAGCGTCCCCAACTCCTGCAGGTTCGGTTCGTACGCGCTGGTGTGAAAGCAGACCAGTTAGTTTTGGTCCGGGACAAAGAACCGCACCGAGACCTCCTCGAGGAGGCGGTCTCGGTGCGGTCTCGGTGCGGTCTCGTTGCGGTCCGCTGCTGGTGTGAACGTTGACCAGCCTCGGTCCTGTCCGCTCTGTTGTGGAGAAGGCTTTTTGGTCGGCGGAGGCTTCCGTAGCAAGCCGCGCGGCGCATCACGTCACACATGCTGGCCAATCAGGGTTCACTTCCGCCACCCAAAACACACTATTATGTGAACAGCGCCACCAAGGGGCATGAGGGTCATAGTGGATAGTTCATCTGCAAAAACAAGTGTTGTGAATGCGAACCGAACTAGTTGACAGCTGCAACATTTATGAATAATTTATGTCCGAACCGAACCACTCTCGCGGACTAGTAGGTGTGAAAGCACCCTCAGCTTCCTGGAGCTGATCGGCAGTCTCACTGAACAGGGGGGTATCATCGACATATTCAAGGTCCTTGAGGGTGAAGTTACCAAGTGACACCCCAGGAATACGCTCACAGACTCGTGACATCAGATGGTCTATGACACAGTTAAAAAGTTCAGGAGAGGGCTGTGTGGCCTCCACTCAGTCTCGACCATTCACTCGTACACAGCGTTCCACTCCCTGATAGAGCGGCTTGAAGAGTGAGATGATTTTGGCTGGGACTCCAAGGGACTTAGGGTGCTTGCACACCTACTAGTCCGCTAGAGTGGTTCGGTTCTGACATAAATTATTCATAAATGTCGCAGCTGTCAACTAGTTCGGTTCGCATTCACACCACTTGTTTTTGCGGATGAACTATCCACTATGACCCTCCAGCCCCTTGGTGGCGCTGTTGTAGCGGGTCCCAGCTTGGGCTCCGCAGGCAGATATATAGAAAACCGGCTGAACGGAGTGCCCTGTAAATAGTGAAAATATTTCATAGGAATCAGCACACGAGACATCTGTTGCTCCTTCTCCATTCATTCCGATTGTGACCGTTCGTTGCTCTGCACCGCTAAAAGGGTCACTGAATGAATGCTCCCAGACGGTGCTGCCACCTTGTGTCCTTTCGGAGAACAGCATGTCATGCACTTCCATTTGTCTCTTAATAATCACCCGGAATACAGAAAAAATGACATTTTAACAGGGAAATAAACAGAAAGCAATAACCTCACCAAAACATTTCTTTTGTGAGTATCACATCCACCCCGACAAACAAAAATGGCTCCGGACATTTGTTACAACCGAAGAAAACTCTCATTTCGTCCTTTTTTTTTTCTTTTTCTTCTAATAAACCGGTGTAGTGTGTGGCATGTAATATGTGTATGGTATGTACATTTGTGGCATGTAATGAGCAGGTAGGACGAAATGCCTAGTCATGTGTGACATGAAAGGTAGGGGAGCTGAGGTAATCTGTGAGGAAACAGAGTTCACATGGGTTTGTAGTGAAGGCTGGCCCAGCGACTCATAAGTGAACACTGGCCTCGGTTTCCGGTCTCTGGCTGACCTCCTAACCTCTCTGTGTGCCTCTCCTGCAGGCCAAGTAGTAGGAACATAACTTGATCTCCCTTCTTGTACTTGTTCAGCATCAGCATGTGCATTTGGCTGTGAGTCATCCATGACTGATTCCACTTCTCTGTCCCCTGACTTCCGTTTATCTGGATTTACAGGGATGTTTTGTTCGTCCTCCATTTCAGGTAGGTTTGTGTCATTCATGGGTGTGTTGTCTCTTTCAGATGTTTCTCGTTCGTCTGGTAAGTATGTGTTGACAGGGTCGGTTTCTCTCATGGGTAATGTCTCTGGACTGTCATTGAGGGCCATGGTAGGTCTCCTTGGAGACTGATCAAGCACTGCTGCAGGAGATGGTTTAGAGATCAAACCTTCTTCTCTCTCTGAGGCCACTGATCTGTCTTGTCCAGTTTCACCATTCTCCATCCTGACCACAGGTGTTCTCAGCCAATAACCTCCTGTCCACTCATCGTCATCATCAGTGTCCAGTAGTCCATTATTGTCAGCAGAGCTTGCACTCAGTTGAGGTTGTTTTTGTCTCTGACGGGGTGTTAAGACAGTGTCAGCTGACTGTGCTGGACTCTCAACAGGCAAGTCATTTACTAACAGCAGCAAGTTTCTGTGCATGGTTCTGTTTCTCGCACTCGGGTCTCCCTCAGGATGAATGACATACACGGGATTGTCTGAGATTTGCCTTTTCACCACGTAAATCCTCTTCTCCCAGTATGAGCGCAGCTTACCGGGTCCACCTCGCTCACCCATGTTTCGAACCAGTACTCGATCACCTGGTTTGAGTACCACGCCCCTTTTGATCATAGTAGCACCTTTTGATCATAGTAGGACTTGTTCTTTTCACTTGATGACAGGCTGGATTTGTTTGCAATCTTGTACGCCTCTGTCATCCTCTTGGACCATTTCTCAACGTATCCCTTGTGTGTCACTGGTTCTGCGTTTCCCAGTAATCCAAACAAGAGATCCACTGGTAGACGGGGGTGTTGCCCATACAGCAGGTAATGAGGTGAGTATCCCGTGGCCTCGTGGCGAGTACAGTTATATGCGTGTATCATTTGAGGTAAGTGTTCCTTCCATCTCTCCTTTTCCCTGTCTGTTAGTGTCCGTAACATTTGTAGCAGTGTGCGGTTGAACCGCTCAGCAGGGTTACATTGTGGGTGGTATGGGGATGTTCGTGAGTGTCCAACCCCTGACAGCCGTCCAAGGGTGCGGAACAGACCATTCTCGAATTCACGCCCCTGATCATGGTGGAGACGATTCGGATACCCAAAGCGAGGTATGTAGTCATTGTAGATCCTTTCAGCTGCAGTTTGTCCAGACTTATTTTTGGTTGGGTAAGCCTGAGCAAATCTGGTAAAATGGTCAATTACTACCAGAATATACTCGAAGCCTCCTTTGCTTTTCTCCAGATGTAAGTAGTCAATACAGACCAGATCGAGAGGGGAAGCAGAGGTCAGGCCACCCATTGGTGCACGTACATGTGTTGTGGGTTTCTTTTGTTTGATGCAACTGCACTTTCTTGTAACATACTCCTCTATACATCTCTTCATGTGTGGCCAATAGAAACGTTCTCTGGCGAGATGCAGAACACGTTCTGTGCCAACGTGTCCCATGTTGTCATGGAGATGTTTGAGGGCAAGTGACTGATATTTGCTGGGCAGGACAAGCTGTTTTCTCTCTGGTGTTTTACGGTGCAGAACTCCATTCTCTAAGTGGAGTTGGTTCCACTCATGAAAGAGTTTGCGAGTGAGCCCACTCATTGACCTTTTGACCTCATCAGTGATCACACAATTTGTCTCTTTCAGTCTTATTATCTCACCTATCCCAGGATCATCTCGTTGGGCTTTTGCGAGCTCTTCTTGACTTATTTCGGGCAAGAGTGAATGCGGCTGTGGCAGTACATCAGCAGAGGTGGTGTAAAGTGCAGCTATCCATGCTACATCTTTCTTCTGGGCTGCTCTACCACCTTCCCAAGTCGCATGCAGCACATCATAAGACAGCTCCTCAGTGCACGTCGCTACATAGTTGTCAATATCAAGTGGAATGCGGGAGAGCGTGTCGGCGTCGATATTGTTTTTTCCAGGTCTGTATTTGATGTTGAAGTGGAACTCTGACAATTCGCCGACCCAGCGGTGTCCAACTGCATTGAGTTTGGCAGTGCTCATGACGTAGGTGAGTGGGTTGTTGTCAGTGTAGATGGTGAAATGAGGCGCGTAAAAGAGATAATCTCTGAATTTTTCGCACACAGCCCACTTCAAAGCCAGGAACTCAAGTTTTCCACTGTGGAGTCGGTAGTTCCTTTCAGCAGGTGTCAGAGTTCGTGATCCATATCCTATGACTCGCATTTTTCCACTCTGTCGCTGATAGAGGATTGCGCCGAGCCCTTTCTCTGATGCGTCCGTGTGTAGGACGAATGGTTCTTCAAAGTTGGGGTATGCGAGGATCGGGGGGTTGATCAGCATATTGACAAGCCTTTCCAAGGTGTTTTGATGTTCTGCCTCCCACTTGATGGGTGTTCTGGATGGGAGTTGTGGACCCTTGGACTTACTGGGATGTGAAAGAGGCTGGGCCATGGAGGACTTAACTTGGAGCAGCTCATACAATGGTTTTGCTATTTTTTGCAAAATCCTGTATGTAGGAGCGGTAATAACTCAAGAAGCCGAGAACCCGTCGGAGGTCACCAACTGTTTGGGGTGTTTTGGTCTTCAAAGCCATCACTGCCTCGAGGTCTTTGGGGTCAATTCGCACTCCCTCAGCTGACACCAAGCGTCCCACATAGCGAACCTCCTTCTGGAACATCTCGCACTTTTCTGCCCGTAGCTTCACCCCATGGTGCTGCAGCGCTTGGAGGACCTTGCGAATCACCTCCACGTGGTCACTGAAGGATCTGGAGTAGCACAGTAGGTCATCCAGGTATGGAATACAGCACTCGTCTCTCAGAGGGCCCAGCATCTCCTCCATGCTCCTCTGAAAAGCTGCAGGTGCATTAGAGAGTCCAAACGGGATTCGTGTCCATTCATAAAGCCCCCAGGGGGTGATGAAGGCGGTGACATGGCGTGACCCTTCTGCAATAAACCCCTGGTGGTAAGCCTTGCCTTGGTCAAGTATGCTGAACATTGAATACCCACCCAGAGTGTCAATCAAATCCTGTATTCGTGGCAGTGGGTGTCTGTCGGGCACGGTTTTTTGGTTTAGAAGACGATAATCTATGCAAAGTCGAAGAGAACCGTCTTTCTTCCGCACGCATACAACTGGGGCCGAATAGGCAGACTTAGATTTCACTATCCACCCCTTTATGAGAAGATCTTGGATGTAATCCTTTACTTCTTTAAATAATGGTTTGGGAATGGATGTGTATGCTCTCTGCACAGGAACATCATCTTTGAGGTTGATTGCCATTTGCAGATTTGGGATACAGCCAAGGTCATTTCCATCTCTTGCAAAGGCGTTTGATTCTTCATGGAGCATCTTTCTCACAACCTCCTGCTGTTCTTCCTCCAGATGATCGAGGTTTACAGGTGGGTGCCACAGAGGTGAATCTGAGTTGCTGATTTGAGTGGCAGTGACCTGGCTGGCAGTTGCTGTAGATGGTGGTTTGTCCAGGGCATCTGCCTCTACAACATTTTCAGCATGCTGTAGAAACCCAAGAGCTGTTTTTCGTGGTATGGTAATGTCATGATTGGTATTGTTACCAACTGGGATGGCGACATAAGGCTTTGCTGGATTCTGGATTTCAACCAAACCTGGCCCCACATCCCACTGTCCAGACAACAGCGTGTCTTCATCTGTCTCGAACAATACCAACTGGGTAGAGACATCCATGTTCAATGGGATCCGACACTTCACCCACGACACCTGACCAGCTGGGAGCACGATATCCTTGGCACCTGTTCTTAAGCGTCCCTGTTGCATGACTGGTTTTGCTGTTTGAATAAGGTTAACAAGAGTTTCAGCTGTTTCGTTAGGAACAGACATAGCATTGCTAAGAAGGCTAGCAAGCACTGGCATTAACCTCTCTGGTTGTCCACAAACTAACACTTCCAAGACATTGAAGCCAATCAATGGCCTATCCATGGGGTAGCTGCTGATGAGGAATGGGACGCTGATGGACAGATTGGGGTCCAAATTCCCTGGTAAGTTCACTGTAATAGCTACCCACCCATCGTATGGAATGAGACCACCATTTGCTGCACTAACCTTTAGTTCCTCCTCCCCTAAGATCTCTGAAACAGGGTGAATACTGAGGTCAGGTAAGTACTCATTTTTCCAGGCACAGCTCACTATGCTGACTTGTGACCCAGTGTCAAGCAAGGAAGTGACTGCAAAGCCATTCAGATAGCTCTGAACAAGGGCCTTTTTCCCAATCAGGCCAGCAACAGCTTCAACTTTGGCTACACGCAGTGACTGGGGAGAGGTCTGATCTGCTTGCTTACAGTGACTTTATGTGCTTATTATTGTTGTAGTTGGGGTGAGAGAGGGCATGTTTTGTCCTTTCCTCTCTCACTTTCTGGTCGGGACTTATTTTCAGACTCGGTCACTAGATGTCCCTCTCCAGTGGCCGACTGGAGTTTCCCCGCCTCTTTGGTCGTTGGAGACAACCCGCTGCACGGTGTCCTTCATCGCCACATGTGAAACAGTGCTTACAGTCCTGTCTGCCCTGTTCCACGCAGCTTGGACAACCATAGGGTTTTCCACGTTTAGACTGTGACCGACTTTGACTGTACTGGCGTGCATCATGAGTTACCTGGGAGTTTTGTTTTTGCATGTTCTCAACCAGTCTGGTGAGTTCCTCCACTTTGGTTGTGAGGTCTCTCAGGGGGTCTGGTGCTGTTGGTTTTGGTTTACACTCAACGCGCTCCGCTTTGGTGCTAGGTTTCATTGCCAAATCAGACTCCAGCTGTGCAGAGTGGGTATTTGTTGCAGTCTGCCGGCGGGAGGAGCCAAGTCTTTTCATTCTCTCATTTTCTTCACTGGTAATTTTCATCACATGACGAAGAATCATCTCATCAGTGATCCCCCTGTTTGTCAACAAAGGTTTGAGCTCTCTGCGTATGTCAGTATGTTTGTGTCCAAAGCCTTGGTACACTGTATGCAGGAAAACATCTTGCACTGTAGCTGCAGAGTATTTAATGTCAGTGTCAGTCAGTTTCGATGTCAGTAAGATGCGTTGCTTTAATCCAATCAAACGATAGAGAAACTGCTGTGGTGTCTCATTCTCTTCTTGTTTTGTACACATTAGTTCTTGAAACAACTCTGTGCTGTTTTTTTCTCTTAGGTGGGTCTGGAGAAACCCCTTGAGTTCAGTCACTGTCATGTCGTCTTTGTTTATCAACATTTCTTTGAATATGCCTGGTCTTATGATTTTCAGTACACCACGAACAATCTCTGAGTCTGAGAATCCTTCTCTGATTCCATCATCAAGTTGCCTGCAAACATTATTGTAGCTGATGTCTGAGGACTGATCAGCAATCTGACCGCCTTGCACTTTGAACTCTCTCCGAGGGAGGTAACTGAGTTCTCTTAATGACACCATCCCCTCACGAGCTGGCTGAACGGCAGGCTCACCCACTGGCTTTTCTCCTGACTGACTGACGAGAACTGAAGATGGGGGAATATGTGTCTGTGGCGGTGAAGCATGTGCTGGCATACATTGCATGAGTTTCTTGTTCAGCTCTTCGTAGTTAGCGAGTACTTTAAGTAACTCAGTGTTTGCTGTATCAGGTGCATTTGTGGCCTGAGCTGAGCCTGAATCTGGTACTGCGCTACCCATAGGTGAGGTAGGACTGACTGAACCACCAGGAAAATCAACATGGTCATCAAGCTTACCAACACTCTGCCCAGCATATAACCCAGAGTCACCCTTTACAGTAAGCAGTGACAGATCATCTTTGCGACATTTCACTAAATCATCAATAGCATCTCTTAACATCAGTAAATGAGCCATTCCCTCATCCTCTGTTTCAAGTAGCTGCTTACTGTACATGTACGAGTTAATGTGATCGTAGTACTTCTCTGAATCTCCTTCGACGAACTCTGACTGGTCCACATCCGACCCCGTGTCCACCGCTCTGGTGACTTGAAGAAGCTCTTCAGCTGATAAGGTAAGTAGGCGCTTCCTAATGTCCCAAACTAGGTTTTTCCTCTCACCGCTTGACATGATGGCTCCTCGTTCCCCAACGGCTGGCACACAGTTCGATGATGGTGCAGTTGAGTCTGGATTACAGTAGTCCACGATCACGATCTCCTCAGCTGGACATGGCTGGTTGGTGGCTGGATGATGCAATCCTCCCTCCTAGTGGCTGGATAGTGTAGTCATCATTCGGCTCCCGATCCGATAGGTGGTGCCGAAGAATCCCGGACGAGCCCCCAAGAATCTGTAGCGGGTCCCAGCTTGGGCTCCGCAGGCAGTTATATAGAAAACCGGCTGAACAGAGTGCCCTGTAAATAGTGAAAATATTTCACAGGAATCAGCACACGAGACATCTGTTGCTCCTTCTCCATTCATTCCGATTGTGACCGTTCGTTGCTCTGCACCGCTAAAAGGGTCACTGAATGAATGCTCCCAGACGGTGCTGCCACCTTGTGTCCTTTCGGAGAACAGCATGTCATGCACTTCCATTTGTCTCTTAATAATCACCCGGAATACAGAAAAAATGACATTTTAACAGGGAAATAAACAGAAAGCAATAACCTCACCAAAACATTTCTTTTGTGAGTATCACACTGTTCACACATTATTGTGTTTTGGGTGACGGAAGTGAACCCTGATTGGCCAGCATGTGTGACGTAATGCGCCACGCGGCTTGCTACGGAAGCCTCCGCCGACCAAAAAGCCTCCTCCACAACAGAGCGGACAGGACCGAGGCTGGTCAACATTCACACCAGCAGCGGACCGCACCGAGACCGAACAGAGACTGCCTCCTCGAGGAGGTCTCGGTACGGTTCTTTGTCCCGGACTTAAACTAACTGGTCCGCTTTCACACCAGCGCATACGAACCGAACCTGCAGGAGTTGGGGACTCTAGTCCGCTTCAAGCGGACCAAATGCTGTAGGTGTGAAAGCGCCCTTAAGGATGTTCCAGAGGGATCCATGGTCCACAGTGTCAAATGCAGCCCTAAGGTCAATGAAGGTGATAAAGAGGTGTCGGTCTTTTCTAAACTCCCAAGCCTTTTCTATTAAAGGCAGTCTACAGACATATATCAACAATTACAATTACAATTACAATTACAATTACATATCTTCCATAAGACATGTGCTGCATAACCAAGCGTGCACTTGGCCAGTCCCTCCTTGGAGAAAAACTTTTTAAGCACAACACAACTGCCCGGACCTGCAGTCTTCTACATTTTCCTCACCCTCATGTACATTGTACTTTGTTTTATTTTGAGCTTCTCTGCCAAAGAATCATTAATGTAAATGGAAGGGTGGAATGGTTTGGCCAGGTCTTGGAATGACTGGGACACTGTTGAATACTCCAAGCGTTGTCGTGTCCATCCTCAGGGTCTCTTTAATGATGAGCTGCAGGACTTCTGGTGGTAAGAACGGCCTGTCCTGGAGGTTGTGGCTGAGAGGGACAGAGAGACGCAGACTCAGCTTGTCCTGCAGGGCTAGAGAGAGACGAGACATGTGTGTCCATCTTCATAAACACAAAATATGAGCAAATAACAATGTATGGACACAGTATACAATATCTTTCAGGCATAAATAACTCCAGGAGCTTTTCACACCACCAACTTCTAATAGAGAGCATGTCCACCTGTAAAGTTAACTTATGCTTTAAATGTACGGTATTTTAGCTTGATCCAAATATATGTTATGATACAGTACAGTCATTGACATCAACTATGTTGTAATCTCCTCCAGCAACCTGCAAAAAAGTTAGGTGTATTGCCCATTGGTCCATGTTAACGATCAAAATTGTAAGTTACATATCCAACTGAGTTGAAGGAACTTACCTCACTGAAATCAAATGGTATGTGCAGTGTTGTATACAATGCATACTGAAAAAAAATTGTTAGTGGTTCAGTCAACAGTCATAATTTCTGAGTATAATTCAGCTCACCATCAGCATAAAAACCGCACAGCTGTTGCTCATATGCCGGTGAGGTGCGCCTTTGGGGGGGTCAAAGGACATTGTAAAGGACTCTTGGTGAAGTCCAATATTGCAGCAACTGTTCCCAGCGTACCTTGCGAAAAACTTTATGATTGGTCAATGAAACTCTGGTAGAGTGACGGGAACGCCCAGGCTGCAGCCAGACCCTTCTCCGCAGCTGCTCTCTGCCGCGCCTGCCTTTCAGGGCAGAGCGGAGCACGTCTCCGGCCCCCACACCGCTTCCTCAAGAGAGGGGCTCGTCGTGCTTGGCGCCGGGCCCTCCGCTTCCTCATCGGTTCCTCCTGCATTGTGGTATCGTTGCGCTGCGACTGCAGGAGCGGATCACAGCGGCGAGCCAGGCCGGTACACCGCCACCTCGAAAGACGGGCACGTCGCGCTCAGCACCAGGCCCCTCGCTCCGTCATCGGCTCTCTCTCCCCAAAGATTTTGAGGCACTGCGACCGTGGGAGTGGGCCATAGCAGCGAGCCAGGCCTGTTGGCCCTCTCACCGTGCGCAACGAGCAAAAGGAGCGCTTCCAAGAATTTACCGGCAGCTTGCAAGCGTGCCAGGCTGCGTTTCCCACTTGCGTCTCCCTGTGTGAGCACAGCGGAGCTTCTGGGTGCTGGGATTACGCCAGCCTCCGTCCCCGGTCTCGGGATCACGCCACCTCCACCAGTTTCGGAGACCAGCCCTTTCGCCGGGGGCGGGCGGGTCTCCCCCCCAGGCCTTGGTCGTGGTACAGCCGCTGACACTCCACTTCCAGACATGTTGTGCGATGCTGGGTCAGCTCTCACCCTGGCTGTCCAGAACACTGAGACGCGGTTCGCGTGTCACCCATTTCCTTTCAACGGGATCCTTCGTACGCAGCTCGCGTGCCCCGCGGAGGAGGCCGCTCTCGAGGCAGAGGTGTCCTCGCTCCTACGCCGGGGCACGGTAACGGAGCTGTGCACAGAGGAGGCGCATTCGGGCTTTTACTCCCCCTACTTCTTGGTTCCCAAGAAGAACGGCGGGATGAGACCCATTCTGGACCTGCGGGTCCTGAACGCTCATGTGACCATCAGGAGGTTCCGTATGCTGTTGGTCAAACACCTCCTGGAGAGCGTCTGTCCCACGGACTCGATGATGTCAGTGATCTCACGGACGCCTACTTTCACATCACCATTCTGAGGAGGCACGGGAGCTTCCTCAGGTTCACCATGGGAGACCGGTATTTTAAATACAACCGGCTCCTCTTTGTCTACTCTCTCGTTCCTCACACCTTCACCAAGTGTGTCGAGGCCGCGCTGGAGCCCCTCTGTGATCGTGGTCGGAGGATCCTCACCTACATCAACAACTGGCTGATTCTAGCACCCTCATATCAGGAGGCAGTGGAACATACGGCCCAGGTCCTGCACCACATCGAGCTCTTGGGTTTCGTGGTGAACCGGCACAAGAGTGCACTCGCCCCAGCTCAGCAGATGGCTTATCTGGGGTTGGAGCTGGATGCTCTCTCCATGACGGCCCGCCTCTCTGAGGAGAGGCGAGCCTTTCTCCTGGCGACCCTGAGGTCTCTGACAGCGGTGCCCATAGCCCGGGTCCACCGGGCCAGGACCATTCTGGGACTGATGGCCGCGGCCTACTCTGTCCATGCGCAGGCTCCAATGGTGGTTCAGTCGCTTCCGTCTTTTGGGGAAGCGGGACAGACTCAGAAAGGTCTCGATCCTGCCCCAGGTGCATCAGGATCTTCTCTTCTGGATGGATCTTGCTCTCCTTATGCAGGGAGTTCCCATGGGCTGCGTGTCGCATCACGTCGAGGTGTTCACGGATGCATCTCTCGCAGGAAGGGGAGGCCACCTAGGCCACCTCGCGGTGGGCGGTGCCAGGGACTCCACCCCCATTCACATCAATGTGTGACATGGTGGGGAGTTGTCCCTCCCCTCCACTAGAGGCAGTGTGGCTGGTAATTACCGGGCGTCTATAAATACACCTGCTCCGCCCTTCCTCTTCCTCTTTCTTCCTCATAGGGCTGACAGACATGTGGCTGCTGTCCTGAGGGCCTGTCTGTGCAGGATAGTGTTGGGTCTTCCACAAAGGTACGCATGTCCTGGTACACAGCCTCAGCATTGTATTTACCCCAGCCCTGCGCTTCACAGCTGTGTGAATTGACTGCACTGCAAAAACAGCAAAAATTCATAATCTTACCAAGTTCAAAAGTCTTCTTTTCAGTCAAAATGTCTCATCTCACTTGATTTAAGATATATTTAAGATACAGAGACTTATTTCTTGGTTCAATATTCTTATATCAAGATCTGATTTTAAGTAAAATGCACTTACTGCATGGACAGATAATTTCATTAGTTTTAAGAGTATTTTTCTTTAATTTAGTGTTGATATCTTGTATTTAGGTTATCATTTTTTGCAGTGTGGGAGCTGGACTGCCCTGGAGTCTGTGTGGGCGCGGTGTGTTTCTTGCAGCCATCGCTGTTGAATTGGGCTGGGTGTGCTCTTCTTCATGCTGCCAGGTGCGTCAATCCCTCCTCGGTAGGGAACGGTGATTTATTGTTTAGATTAATTTCAATATATTCTGGTATAATTTCATGATTTGTGTTACAGTTGTGCAGTCACCAGCTGTGGCTGCTCCTGGGCTTACTGCTGTTTTGGCTTCCCTTCTATGAATGTGCTGGACACCTAATCATCATGCCTTAAGCTCCTCAGTGCATCCTGCTGTCTGGCATTTTCATAAATGCAGACACACCATTTCTTTTGATTTCCTTTCTCTTTTTTTTTTTTGTTTCTTGTGTTGGATTGCGTTCATTAGTGATTGCTTTTGTTTCATTGTTTTCAATCTCTTTAGTTTCTTTATTCTCAGTGTTTTGTCATTTTGTATAAATTACTTTGTTCTCTTTTTTCCTTTGAATATTGTTTAGGTATTGGATTTTTTGGGGGTATGAAGGCTGCCATCGTTGCATGAGTTTAATTGTTTTTTTTCTTTTGTCTTGGCAGGTGCTGAGGGCTCCGGAGTGGCATAGGTTCCCTGGTGGTGGTCCCTTTTTCACTTTTTGTTTGCTGTGTCATGGGTGCTGTGTGTTTTTGGATCCTTCCCCCCTTTTGTTACCACTGTCATGGTAACCCCTAGCCCTGTCCAGTTCGGTTTTGTTTGGCAGGCCTCAAACCCCATTTATTTTGAGTTAGTCTGCTAATTTTAATATTTAGAGTTTAATAAAGTTTGTTTTAATTTGAACTCACATCTCCTGTCACAGTGAATCCTTTGAACCTGCAGGTCCTTTTTTTTTTTTTTTACAAGATGTGCAATCAGGGTGCAAATCACACAGTTCAATGCCTGTAGGTGAATGCCAACGCTTTTCTAGCCTACAACTGTTTTTATGCTTTTTCTGAGGTGTGGTCGCTATTACATCAGTTACTAGGAATCTACTGAAGAGGAGCATTAAGCATAAACAATTCCTTATAAGGCGACCTGGACAGTGGTCATTAATCTGACCCATACCAGGTTGTGCAGGCAGTACATTCCACCAGAATTTATCAGCAAGCAGAAGCTTCCATTAACAGTGCAGAGTATCACCAGTGTATTTTTCACCCTTCAGTCCCCCTTTGAACTTTGTAAAAAGTTCATATAGCATTATTAATAGAAATCCATATAAAATGTTGCAAAAGCATTTCCTTCTCGATCCGGGTTATCTCACATATGTACTGGATGGAAAACCTTTCCCCCAGGAACTCGAAACACCTTCAAAATACCACAGATCACAACTCCAGCAATGAGCATTAGATTATATTTTCAGTAGAAAACAGCAATTGGGCAGAAATTTTGATTTTGGGAGTCCCCCTTTGAGGCTCACTGGAACCTCACATCACCAATCAAAATTTAAAGAGCAGCACCTTCCTGGTCTTCTAGAGGGAAATGTCCTATTTCTATAGTCCTTGTTGGGCAGCAGGGCGTACATCCCCGAGCTAACTCCGTTTGACACTGTTCTCTCAATGAAGCGTACGCAAAGGGAACGCATGCATGGCACACCAAAGCATCCACATACTATAAGAACAGACAAAAATATTGCGGCAGACATAAAGAAAGCCACAGCAAAAGCACGCCATTTACCAAAGGTCGTATCTAGCCATTTATTAAACCAGTCATCTACACCAGAGTGTGCCTTCATTTCTGCTGAGAGGACTCGCAGTCCTTGCAAGGCTCTAGTGAGAGAGCCGTCCGGGGCAGTGTTATTAGGAATGAAGGTGCAACAGGTGTCTTGGAACATGGAGCACGCGCCACCTTTTTCTGCTAGCAGGAAATCTAGAGCTACTTGATTTTGGTACTCCATGAGAGAAGTAGCAGAGAGTTGTTCGTGGGTTGCGTCCACCATGTCTCTAGTGAAATTGGCTAATCTCTGAACATTATAGTGAATGTAGTTAATTCTCTCTGCGTTCTTGGGGGCCTGTACTGCCGCGCCAGACCAGCCATCAGCTACCTCATCCAGTAAATTAAAAGCGGCAGGAATGTTCCTTGGTTGACCAATTGCATCAAAATAAACAGGAGATGCGCCTAAAATAGAGTTCAAATCAGAGTTGGTCTCTCGTTTCTGGATATGGTTGCGAGCATAAGCTGCCGAGGAAATCAGAGGAATATCCTCCAATTGGCGGGCTGAGATAGGGGTAATAGAAATTGGCATAATGAATGACATGAGGATGCAGACTCCAGTCCAGTTGGATGGAAGGGTGCCGAGAGCTGTCCTGCGACCACAATGCCACCAAACATCGAATCTAGCTACCGTCAGGTTCACCACAAAGCCGACCGAGATATTGGTGTGGCAGAAAGTATCCATGTCAACAGTACCAACCTGGGGTCCCCCACGTGGACCATAGAAACAGGTAAATTGGAAAGCTGAGACAGGTGTGAACTGTGGAGCGACATCCAAAGCGTTGGTAACTGGATACACATGATCTAACCATAAGCAATTGCTTTGAGGGTACATCCTTGGACATAATGTCAAGCACACAATCTGTGGCGTTGGTGAAATTGTCCATTACCGTGGGCGTCATCACTGGGGTGGTTCTAGCTCCCATGCACACCAGGCAATCCCCTTTGTCTGCATCCTGGGCAGCCTGTTGAGCTGTGTGCAGTCATTCATTGTCCATGATTCTACCTGTTTCAAATGCAAACAGGTCGTTAAGGTCCCATTTGGCGAACGACTCCTTACCTGCATCAGATGCAACTACAATGCCTTTTGGTTGGTAATTTCCTACTGTGGGTTTGGAATCATTCGCTGCACAAATGTTCAAATACCAGTGAGCATCGGTCCAGGCATAGGGTGCTAACGTGAAACTGAAGCAGGAATAACTAAATCCGGCCAATGTAGTTTCTGACACAGTGGGGCCAGGAAGCCAGTCAGAGGCTTTTTCAAACGAGGTCAAATCTATCGTGAGGAACACAGTGTGTCCGGAGTGGGACATTGACATGAATTTCTGGAAATGTTTGGAGTAAGAAGACAGTCCCCAATATGGTGTCCAACCCACCTCATCTGCTACCAGATTATTCCAAGAACGGTCATCGGGGCCGTTTCTAGCTTCATGGGGGCCCTAGGCCAGATGTTGTCTGGGGGCCCCTATTTTGTCAGACTGTGAAGAAGAGATTTCCTAACCCTTTAGATGGTCTACTAAGCCTAGGCTACAGTTAAAATCAAACGTCTTAAGAGTTGAGCCACTCAGGCAAGTTAAACCGATAAAACTATGATATGAGGAAAACCATCCTCTATATGTCAATAAATAAAACAGATTGAGTATTTATAAAAAGAAACACGTTTATTTTAAATAAGAAAACATAACAAATCAACATGTATTTTAAAGTGCAACAATCAAAACAAACCACTGCTTAAAATTGTGAGGTGGGGTTATGGAAAGGTTGAGTAATGGAAAAATTTGACCTGGTTGAAGTTTACCATCAATGAAAGGGGTCTGACCGAGTGTGAGCACACTTGCCAAGGAAGACACAACACAGGGAGTTGCTCTAAGAGTTTGTATTTGTATCTTCCTCTGCTCCGATGCTTCCTGGGCAGAAAGAGGTTCTGATGTTAGCGATGGTCCTGGAGCTTCCTGGACAGAAGGAGATACCTGATGGCCAAGGGGCTTCCTGGTCAGGATGTTCGGACAATCACTCAGGCTCAATGTCTGGAGCTCCGAAATATTTTAGAATTGCTCCTGCAAAGACAAAGCTCATTAGGTTATCAAGCAAAAATCAGATCCTGAGTACATCTTCTATTTTATGATTAGTGTTGTTGCAGTAATACAGAAAATTAAAATTATTGGTAATCTGTTTTTATATTAAACATTGTGATGTACAGTGTCCCTTTAAAGTTTGTATCCAGTTACACAGTTGCCACTTTTAAGAGTTTTCTGCAATAGTTTACAAATTGTACTAAAGTAATAAAACTGAGACAAAAAAACCCACTGCTACAACAGTCTGAAATAAGAATAAAACGCCATGAATAATATTTATACATCAATTAAAACACAATAATCAAATACATTTCTTGTATTTGTTTTTATTGGTTTAATCTTGTTTTATTATTTGCTTTATTGTCTTTAAATTATGTAGTTATTTTTATTCATATGCTTTAATTTTGTTGGAACACACTTTGGTCACTGTATGTGTTGTAAAGGGCTCTATTAAATAACTGTTGATTGATTAATAGATTAAAAGCAAACCTTTAAAATAGTTCTTTATATTAAAAACTAAACAAAACAGTAGCAGTTTTAAGAACAATGTAGAGACCTTGCCCTCCGGGCTCGGTCCCTAATTAGAGCCCTATACAATACACACTAAACTTAGTAAATTAATTCTAACTAATCATAAAATAAAGTGTAAAATATGTGAGACAACTTCCACTGAACAATGACAGAGCAGACTACTACAACAACATGCCCTCCCTCCTCTCCTCTCCTCCTCTCCACCCATCTGAATGAACGGGTCGACGGAGTCAGCCAATCATTCCCGGCAAGACAGGCCAACTTTCATGAGACAAACCTTAAAGCTGAGTTTGTGACGAACAGATAATAGCCGGCAGCAGGCTAACATTTATCCGACGCTAGCTAGCTGGCAAGTGGGACAAATAAACAACCTTGCAAAAAAAAGAAAAAAACTTCATTTCACCTCCACCTCTCCAGCCCACATCACCAACAAATGACTTATCTTTATCCTTTGAACGTTTTTCTTTCTCAGTCTTCTTTTTCTTCCATTTTTCCGCGCTGCTGGGATTTCTTTTTGATGCCATTATGGTTTGTTTTGTCAATGATGGGTAGCCGTCAATCATTCCCATCATACCTGTCGGCGGCCGCTATGTGACGTCACTTGCTGTGTGACAGTGCGGTCCAACAGACTAATAATACCATAAAAGCACCAGCCACAGCTTGTCATTGCAGTTTATTATATCCAACGTTTATTTTTAAGCATATAAGAGGTGTAATAAACACAAGAGCTAGCTACAGATAAAAACAGGACATTTTAATTATCCTCAGAAGAGGTTGAACATGCAGCTTTGGGGCCCCCTGGTGGCTTGGGGGCCCTAGGCATTTGCCTAGTTGGCCTTTAGGAAGAAACGGCCATGACGGTCATTTTTCTGACCTCAAGTGACGTACCATAGTTTCCACAAGTATCCCGAGGGAGAATGTAGCGTACTAGGTAATTTTGAAAGGTCTATTTTAATTATTGATTTGCTACCTACAGGGACGCAGGCGTGAACCATCTCAGGGATCCCGTACATATCACACGATCCCTGAGGTGGTGTGTCAGTGGGTGGCCTGGCTCTCCTCTTTCTAACCCTAGGAAGGGCTGCTATGTTCGAATTGGTAGCGAATTCAGGACCACTGATTGTAGTTGGGGTTGGACTCGTGGGAGGTACCGTATCAGTAAACTGATACTTTTCCCAGGGACATTCCAGCCTGATCAGAGCTATAGCCACGCACAGAGATACAAAGAATACAAACCACATTGTCCTTCGCGTGAGCCACAGGTGACCCTAAGGTGCCCACCTAGATCGGGATCTGCTTGTTAACGCAGTATACTGCTTCATAGTTTCCTGCAAAAATGAACAAACACAACGAAATACAAAGTAGGAGGGTCTTCCACCCTTGCCCTACTTAATTCTTGCGTTGGTAGCTTGGCATGCTACTTGGAGGAGGGTGAGCGCTCCGGTATCCTCACCCCCTTTCACCTTTCGATGTTCCTGGAATCTTGTCTTCTGAGGCTAAGGGTAGACTACCTTGCCTCTCTCTCGTGGGGAGCGTTATTCTGGCTCCTTGTTGTCCGGCTGAAGTGTAGTCGGGATGGTGTGACTGAGATGGTACCACGTGTCACCCTTTCCTTTAAGCCGGACCGCGTGGGAGGTGCGTTCCGTCACCTCGTATGGTCCAGTCCAATGGGTTTCAGACCACTTCCTCTTGTAGGCCTTCAGCAGAACGTGAGTTGCACCACCGTCTTCAGTCACATGGGGCGTTGATTGTGACTCTTCAGGCCCTCTGGTGTTCTGGAACCTGGAATTGTAAGCACTCACAACATCAGCCATGTCCTGTTTACCTTCGCCAGTCTTTGTGGGCAATGGTCCTGTCGGTCCTGGGAAGCTCTGCTGAGTGTTAAGTTCGTACGGAGACATTCCTCTCCTGGAACTTAGGGACATTCTGACAGACATCAGTGCAAGAGGGAGCGCCTTCAACCATGTCAATCCTGTGAAGTCATAATTTTGGCCAGTTTTTCTTTCAAAGTTCTGTTCATTCTCTCCACCAGTCCTTGGGACTGAGGATGGTACACTGAACCAAATTTGTGCCTGAGCCCAAGCATCGTTTCCACCTCTTGGAGGTGTGTGTTTTTGAAATGTGTACCATTGTCAGATCTTATTAGTTTGGGGAATGTCGTGGAATTTTATTTTAAAAAAAGTATCCTAGGCCAGTCACGGTGCAAAAAACCCCACAAACATATATTCCAGAAAAAACGTAAAATCCTCAAGTATATCCACTCTTGGTTCTTTAAGTCTTCCATCGTAGTTCTCCTCAGAAAAATCAGGCAGAGTCAGAGTCAGAATGCAAAAGGAGGACTTTATTCCCAAAAACACCTCCTGGCAGTCAGGTTGACCAAAAGAACTGACGCGCCGATCGCTCTCCGCTCCATCTATTTATACTATTTCTTGGGGGTTCGTTGCTGTTTAATTAGTTCTCCGTCAAGACACAATTGTTCAAACATTCGTTGAGTCTCCTTCAAGACACAATTGTTCCCCCCTCCCTACAAAGGTCAATTTCCGTGACCCCTTGGGAGGCCCTCTTAGCCTCCAAGTCTCCAGATGCCAGGTGTTGTGCAACAAATCATAGTGTCACATTTCTTGTCTAATGAGCCTCATTTACACCAGAGGGAGACAGAGAGACAATTGACCTAAAGTCTTGACTTTTGAAAAAACAAACTGTCCAGCTGCCAAGAGGCTGCCGTAAAAATGAAAAATGGCAGGCTGGCGAACAGAAAAAGGATACATGTCTTTTCTACACCTGCATCTACTAGCATACTATAACTAACAGAGACATGCATTACATGAACAATAGTAAATAACATAATATAATAAGCATGATGTAAAGAATATTATAAAATTCTCTGCAGCTTTTTCAGTGCACGTAATGGAGCATTTTTTTCTTCCTTTCTTTTTTTCTTTTTCCAGCATAGTCAATTATCCATGGATGGTCATATCCAGTCATCCCCAGAAAGGAAAGCATTTGTCCTACTGTTTGTGGCTGCAGAGCTTGAGTTATCGCCTCTATCTGATGGAGCTATGTTCCTCTTTCCTATGTCATCTACATATTGCATTACTATGCTTGCAACATCTAACTGCTGTAAGTCTTAGGCTAGTATTCTATCAAATACTGATGGACTTTCTACATAACCTTGTGGAAGTCGAATATACGTATATTGTTGTTTCTGATATGTAAAAGCTAAAGGATA